>NC_040013.1:22725621-22918788 GCF_000972845.2 Larimichthys crocea
CATGGACCAAATTAAAAAACAAGCTCATAATAAAGCGGTATTGCGCACTAACCGATTGCGCCACTCGAGCTTGGAGCTCCAGTACACACTGTCTGACCTTTAACCTCCTGCTGATCTTTCTAGATTTTAATGAGCAAAAACAATCATTAATAATAACAAATAAAATAAATAATCAGATTTTTTTCACACTTATAATTTAAATCTGGGACAGATCATGGTTAACCTGGAGCTCCAAGGTCGACTGGCGCAATCGGTTAGTGCGCAATACCGCTTTATTTTGAGCTTGTTCTTTAATTTGGTCCATGTGGTATAAGGGTTTCTAAACTATTTTTTCGGTATTTGTACATGTTTTTATATCTTAACAGTCATCACACACAACTTGCCTTTCATTACAACAAACAGTACCTGTGGGAACAACACAGGTGTCCAATAGCGTACAGAAATGCTCCAGGTGAGGCTCGAACTCACAACCTCGGCATTGCTCTACAGCATACTGTCTTATAAGTACCGCGCGCTAACCGATTGCGCCACTGGAGCTTCGAGCTGTAGCATTATTATGGACTGTCCAGCTGCCAAAAATCCAGAGATGAGACGAGCTGAGCTGATAAATATGTTTGATACACAGGTGCAGATGACATTTTTCATGCTGGGTTTCACACCTCAGGCTGTTCTATAGTTCATTAGTTCTTTGAGCTGCAGTACACACTGTCTGACCTTTAACCTCCTGCTGATCTTTCTAGATTTTAATGAGCAAAAACAATCATAAATAATAACAAATAAAATAAACAATAAGATTTTTTTTTTCATACTTATAATTTAAATCTGGGACAGATCATTGTTAACCTGGAGCTCCAAGGTCGACTGGCGCAATCGGTTAGTGCGCAATACCGCTTTATTTTGAGCTTGTTTTTTTAATTTGGTTTCCATGTGGTATAAGGGTTTCCAAACAATTTTTTCTGTATTTCTACATGTTTTTATATCTTAACGGTCATCACACACAACTTGCCTTTCATTACAACAAACAGTACCTGTGGGAACAACACAGGTGTCCAATAGCGTACAGAAATGCTCCAGGTGAGGCTCGAACTCACAACCTCGGCATCGCTCTACAGCGTACTGTCTTATAAGTACTGAACTTTTTTTCCACACTTCTAATTTAAATCAGATCATGGTTAACTAGGGAGCCGAAACTAGAAGCTCCAGTGGCGCAATCGGTTAGCGCACGGTACTTATAAGACAGTATGCTGTAGAGCAATGCCGAGGTTGTGAGTTCGAGCCTCACCTGGAGCATTTCTGTACGCATTGGACACCTGTGTTTGTTCCCACAGGTACTGTTTGTTGTAATGAAAGGCATGACATGTTTAAATACAGTAATAATAGTTTAGAGACCCTTATACCACATGGACCAAATTAAAAAAACAAGATCAAAATAAAGTGGCAATTAAGAAATCTGTGGGAGTAAAACTAGAATGATTTAACAAGTTAATGAGCCCAGTGCAGCCCTTAACTAGAGCAAACTAATATCTTCTCATTTAACTATAATCAGCTGGAAAAGGCAGTTTTGTTCTTGACTGTCAGCTCTTCCTACTGGGATTATCAGTCTG
The DNA here is from genome assembly GCF_000972845.2 of Larimichthys crocea. Classification (NCBI taxonomy): domain Eukaryota; kingdom Metazoa; phylum Chordata; class Actinopteri; family Sciaenidae; genus Larimichthys; species Larimichthys crocea. The sequence goes on from NC_040013.1 coordinate 22,727,226, forward strand.
TTCCCCACTCAGCTAAAACTCAAGATAAGTTTAATGATTTTCTTCAGCCTCCCAGGTGTGCCTAAAATTTTTAAATTCCAGTAATTCAGTTCATCGTTCATCCAGACAATCAGGAGCTCAGTGTGGATGACATCTGGTCTGAGGGAAAATGAATGGTGATGAATAAATCTTTATTATTTTCATGATCTAACTTGTGGAGGATGAACAAGTCCTGGCTGCTGTCAGAGACATAAAGGTACACGTCACAGTGGTTTTACAAATCCACACTTTTATTTCTTACATACTGTATTTTGCTGTTATTCCACATGGATAAAGAAGTAGATGCAGAAGGACATCGATATCTTGGACATTAATATTTCAATATTGGCCTTTACAGGGTGTATCTGAGACATCTCCAGTTTGACAAACATGTAACTTTAGTCCTCGGTTGATGAAACGATCACAATCCACTAGATTTGAAGAAATCTTTCTTATCAAAGTCCGTCTGACACTCCCCGGCCTCAATCAGCCCAATCATCTGTCTTGTGGTCTGATCCAGTCATCGGCCCACTCCCACGCTACCAGATGGTGCGTTTGACACCTGCCCAGATCGAGCGTTTGGTTCCCTGCGCGGCTTGTACGTCGCTCCAGTGCAGCCGAGTGTTGGGGATCTCGTCCTCGGGCTCTGGGTCGGTTTGTGCACCGTCTTTGGGACTCGCCACCACCATGGGCAAGGGGCCTCGTTGCGCCTGAAACTCGACAACGTGGAGCTGCTTCTTGTCGGCCAATGCCTGGTGGGTTTCCTGCAAGGTGGAGGAAGAAGAATCGCAGAGTTTAAGCTCATCGATTCACCTGGATAGCCTCGGTTTCAGTGACTGGACGGGTTTAACCGTAAGGTCGGGCTGTGTCTTTCCAAAAGTTGGTTCAACTTCTCCACCGTGTTTTTTTTTAACATCCCTGCAGCCAAAACACACACTACCCCCACTCAAATGAATGGACAGATTGTGCCTGAATGAGGCCTAATTTCTGTAAACCCTCCCATTATGACCTCACCTGAGTGGCTAAACCAGTGAAGAGGGCTCTGGTAATGTTGAGCAGATTGACAGATCCTTCCACTTTGCAGTACATGTCCTTAATGCCGATTAGCTTGCACAGAGTGATGACCGCCCGGTGGCAGTGCAGACCATAACCTGCACACAGGGTTTATTAATTGAGAGTTTTAGTCGACGCTCAGCAGGTTATCATACAAAAATGTGACTTTGATCATCATAAACGACTAAACGCTGATCGAATCGAGACGTACCTTTGTTTTGTTTCTTCATGCGGAGCGTCGTCCTCTTGAACTTGGATTCAATGTCATGATAAACTGTTGAGAGAAGAACTGAATTGAACTCGCTGGCTGTAAACCAGAGAAAGAAAGACATCCAAGTCGATACGCTGATGCATAATAGATAATAAACCAGAAAAATATTCCAAAATGTCTCATTATTTTCGTGCGTTTGGTGCCATTTCAGAGTGAGGGCACTTCGTGTTTTGTTTTGCATCTTTTCCCCTGTTCTCCCGCAGGTTTTCTGTTTCTTTACCTGCCCACCAGATGTCCTTCCACATGCCAGCGTCTCCTGCTCACTGCAGCAGCTGTGGCTAATAAGTTATTCAGACACTCTGTCCCTGAGTGGGAGCTGTGTGCTGCTAAATGACGCCTGAGAAAACTGTACAGACTTTAAAGCTTCGAGCTGAAACTTCGTCCTTGTGTCACATCGCACTCGGAACACTTCACTGACTGCCGTCCCTGCGTCCTCTAGACACCCAGTTGGAATTTAACAAACTTAACGAGTTTTTGTATCTTTGTGCCGTGTCGACGACAGAGGAAGGTGTAGAAAAGAGAGGACGGTGAGAAGCGGTAAAACAAGTGGAACATTTGGCACTCGGAGGACGCGTCCTGCTGGGTGAAGAAATCTAAAATGCAAAACTAAATGTCAAACACGCACACGTCGCAGAGGGAGCTGAACATTTGCTGTGGCTGCAGGAGGTCCAGGTTCATGTGGAAGAGAGAGTGCGTGTGTCTTTTGTGTGACTCAGATCCCAGCAGCGACAAAGTCAAAGCAGACAGAAAAATAAGGCAAGCACATTCCAAAAAAAGTCATCTTTGCCTCGTGTTCATTCGTTTCTATTGAACACCATTGAAAACACATCAATAGTCACATGGTCACTCCGGCCCTGGGAGAGTGGGAATACTGGTGCCAACAACGTCAACAACTGGAAGGTCAGTGGAGCTCAGAACAGTTCTCCAACAAACTTGCAGCCTCCCTCGTGAGTTCAGTGATGAAAAACTATTCATCATCTGGTGGAGGAAATCTCAGATCTGCACTGCCACCAAAACGAGCGAGTGCTGGAGGCACTGCAGGCAAGCCGGATTGCAACTCGATAGCTTATTGACAACAAAGCTGAAAATCGGACAACTCTGCCGGCTTCGGTGAGCGAGCAGCAAAGGGTGACGGGAGGAAGGACGATGGAAATGATCTAGAAGCTATCGGACAAGGAAGTAGTAAACAAACAAGCAGTCAGATGACGGTGCAGACAGGTTGCAGATGGTCGCACGGAGAGAGCTGACATGTTTCTATGATCCTGCAAAAATGAAATATATATGACAGTTTGGAGCTCAAACTGTCATATATATCATATATCATATATCAAACTGCTCTCTCACACACACAGGCATGTCTTGTCTGGTCTGGTCTCGGGCCAAAGCAGGAACTTTCTCCTCCGGTGGGCGCAGTGGAGGCTGATGACTCACACACATTAATCTTTCTGGCTTTGCTCTCCAGCAGCAGCAGCAGCAGCAGCCAAATGGTGTTTCAGAATAAGAAACGTACACGCGCTGCATTTGACTGATTCCTTTTCTCCTCAGAATTCATCTTTAACATTGCACGTGCGCTTGCACAAGTACGAGTGAGTTGATACGAGGAGTCGGAAGGAGGAGGAGTGGGGGGAGGACGAGCAAGTCAGTCTTTCACCTTCAACTTTTAATCAAAGAACCAGATATTCTCTTACACGACTGATAAAAAAGTCAAAGGTGCGAGACATAAAAATGACACATGAAGGTGACTAGAACTCCTGAGGTGCATTTTAATAAGAATCAAAAATCAAAAATTTAAAATATAATTACATACGCAGCTAACGGCAAACAAGAAGCTAGAGATCATTTGTTAGGATGCATGTGAGGAAAGTTTCATGTCCTGTGTAAAAGCATGTTCGTTTGATCAGTTCACACATCTGGTAGAAATGTTGGCAGTTGCCCAAGACAGATGTGTTGGTGTTTTTCCTGAAGCCATCAGGTGAGTCACTGATCAGGAACCTGCCTTGCCAAACATATATGACGGCTGTATCTTTCTGTGTTGAACAAGAATGTCTTCGATATTAAAGCGTCAACTGAAGATTGATCAACTCCTCATCTGTTGTATGTATTGAACTTCTTGCCTCTTGGTCCAGAAGATCCTCCCTATCAGTTACGGTGTTGAAGAAAATAGATACTAGGTTAAGCAGAATAAATCAATTCACTTTTGGATTCTGGGTTTAAATTTGGATGAGTTCAGGGACTATCGATCCATCCAGGCTTCGAACATTTGAGTCCAAACTGAGTGGTTGATGCTAGAGTGTGTTTGTGACGACGAGTGTGAGAAGTGACTGCTTGAAAAAAACAATAATTCAAAAACAATATTCACTCTTCTGTTCTCACTCCTCTCCTGCACGACGTCAGTAAAAGTTTGATTACATTTTACGGTTCGTTGATCTGATTGGTTGAAGTTTGCTCGTGACAGACAGATGACTCATCCAATCGCCTGCTCTGTGCTTCTCCAAACAGTTCTCAGCGATGACTTGCCAGATGTTTCGGTGTTACAAACCATATGGCCACAGTCAGGTCCAGAGCTGCAGTGCTGCAGTTTCCTGGGGCTCATGGGTACTGTAGTTTTTTTTTTAGAGTTGTGTACGTGTCAACATGTTGGATGAAACAAATATGTTCACTTACTGGTGCTGTCGTTGTACCGTTCGATATAGTATAAGTAGTGGATGGCTCTGTTCTTGGCCTGCAGATCACAGTCACATGACAGAAACACACAATGTGTTATTAGAAGTAGCATTTCAGTGACTGCCGCAGATGGAAATTCAAGAAATACCATACTTTCACTCCTCTCTGTGATAAAGCATTGATAGGAAAATATACTGAAGTATATTGAGTGGTGTCTGAATATGAATGTCGTTGCGATGATCCAAATCCGCCTGAATTACTATGTGGTTCAATGAACTGTATTATAAATAAAGACATTTGTAATTTGTGTTTTAGTGCAGATTAAAATGTACCAGATTAACGTGGTGAAAAGTTTTACTTAATGATGCTATAAACTTGTGACTTTAACACACATTTCACTTGGAATAAAAAGGTTTTTACCTTTCTCAGAGCCGTGTTTCTTTCTGCTGCTTTACCCAACGCGAAGCCTGGCAGAGGGAGGGGAGTCGGATTTACAACATGTCAGAGAGGAGAGTGAAGAGAGACGTCGGAGCTCAGCGTGTCAGAGAAGAGAAAGTTTAAGCAGAGTTCACGGTATAATGCGTTCGCGATGCTGTCAATCAAACCCAGATTTGATTGTTTTAAATGTTGAATTGGTTACAGATTATAAAACTACATCGACACAGAGTTTGAACATTAACAGACTCTATATAATGAGGTTGAAGTCTGTTAAGAGTTTCCTCAGTGGTTTATTTTATTTTGACGCTCACTTCTGAGGAGCTTGAAAACTGTCAAAACCCTTTTTTTGCTCTTCCTTTTTCGCAAAAGTTGGAAAAATAATGTTGATTTTTCCAACTTTTGCGAAAATCCTGAAACTGTCAAAATATATTTTTTATTTCTTTTCCATGTTTTAAGAAGTTTTCTTTTCTTTATATATATATAATTTATTAAAGTCGTCACAGTGTCGAACCTGCGGCTCCGTTGCCGTTTCCCACGGCGACCAGGCAGCTGATGGACCTCTTCCTGCCTTCCTTGGCCGTCATGTTGAACACAGTCTTCACCTGCAGCACAAAACACAAACACAAAAATCATGTTAAACACACTCACAGCATAAAGACGTGCTGCTGAACCACACAGCATCAGTATACAGTGTGTGTGTCCAGATTTAAGTGATCTTCATTGATTTCCTGCCCTGACCTCACTTATGCAACCACATAAACCAATCGACTATCTGCAACATGACTTTGGGAACACCAGGGGGCAGCATTGATACACTACAGAGGGGAGGAACGAGAGTTTGAGGGGAAGGAAAAGGGAGGATGGAGGATGGAGGATGGAGGATGGAGGATGGAGGAGAAGGTCGGGGTCAACCAGAGAGGAGAGAGAGCGAGCAAAGGAGGAGATACGAAGGTGTGGAGAGGATGTGATGTGATGTGGAGAGGGAAGAAGGCAGGAGGAGAGGAAGGGAGATGAAAGGTGGAGAACCGGGTTGGCGATGGAGGGAGGGATGGAGGAGAGTTTTATGAAAAACTGTTAAGAGAACGACAAGGGGTGAAGAAGATGAGACAGAGGGAGGAAGAAAAGGAAAGAAAAACAATGAGAGGAAAGGAAGGAGGAAGAGGAGGGTGTGTGTGTGTGTGTGTGTGTGTGGTGTCTGCTAACTCCCCCAAATAAACAACTTTATGAAGATCTGTACAACACACACACACAAACAGAGAGAGTGAGCGGAGCTGCTGAACGTGACTATGATGAATAAACCTAACCAGTTACACTCAGGAGCTAATTAAGCTCAGTTAATTAAGATAATTAGAGCGCTGATTAGAAGATGTTTTTACGCCGTGCCGTTCTTTACTAAATGCAAACGCATTTACTGTAACCACTTTACAGTTTATCTTTAAAGTAACGTACACGATAAACTGAATGTGATTACACAGAGAGGCTGTGCATTACGTATTATCTCTCTGTAGGCTCTGTGCTTTGTTGTGGTGCTGTTATCACTTTGCTGTGGATGTGTGGCAGTGGGTGGGTTTTGTTTTTGTGCAGAGATCTGTTTTGTTGAAAAAGTGTGGTTATTTTTGAGGCTGCAGCTTGTGCTGCTGCTGGTGCTGCTGCTGGTGCTGCTGGTGGTGGTGGTGGTGTACTGGATCAGCTCCATGGTAAGATGTTGTGTATTCACCTGACAGGAACATCTTGTGTATGTTTACAGTGAGGTGAGTGAAGAAGTGATAAAACCTTCAATAATTTCCATCGTCAGATAGTTATTTATTCTTTTGGTGTCACTACAAAACCATGATTGGATTTTTACTTTCAATGGCGGTGCTATTGTTAGACTATCGAGTCCATCAAAGCCATTTTGAGCCACATTTAAATTTAATTCAATTTAATTTATTGAAATAACAATAACTCATCATCAGTCAGGAGAATCATCAGTCCTGTCTTAGACACTTGAAGTTGATAGCTCATTGATTTTCGATATAAAATCGATGTTGTGACACTCCTGAATTAGATATGATATGAAAGACTTATTATTTTGAAGCTTCCACCGCTCCTATTGTGTCCAAGTGTGTGAAAAGGGGAGGAAGGAGGATAATAAGAAAGAGAGAAAGACAAACGGAGAATAGGGAACAGTGAGTGAATGAGAGACTGAGCGAGAGAATTTGTACTAAAAGTCCCTTTTATATAAAAAGTTTTAACAATTATGCTGACGACCATTTTACAAGCCGACAATGAAAGCAACAAAAAACCCAAAAATCAAAAAGCAACCTCCATCGTCTCCCCCACCGGACACAAAACGTCTCCCAAAGCCAATTTACAGCCGAATGTCTGCCTTCTGTCCACGGTCAACTCTGACCTCAGTCTGATTGTCCAAATGGCCAACGAATTAAACAAAGCTGAGGCACGTTCTTGTTTTTTTTAATGAATGTCTGACTAAAAACTTTCAAAACTCTAAAAGCTACGACTTCCAAAGTGACCTGAAACACCCCCAAAAATACTAATGTCCCATCCTGTGAAAGCGGGAATGGTATCCAGGTGTGTCTACATTTGTATCTCCTGCGTTTGAACAGGGACCACTGGCAGCCTTTCAGCGACTTATCTGGGCCAAAGAAATCACAGTTTACCTCGACGCTTTCATCCCCCGTCGGAAAGCGTCAGCGACATGACAGTCGGATGTCGGATTTTTAGCCGAGGGAACTTCAAAGTCAAGATCTGCCTTCGGCTTTTGCTCGTTATCTAACACACATTTCGGTAAATGGGTTTATAATTTGACTTGCGGGGCCACAGCAAGAAGGATTGGGGTCAAAGCAAACACCAAAACACACACACACACACACACACACACACACAACACTGCAGGCTACAAACATACAGCTCTAATACTTCCACCTCCTCTACAGCCTCTGCAAACTCGACTCACATACAGTATATATAAAGTATATACAGTAATTATGCAGTGTTTTCATAGCCTGAATGCGAAAAACAGGATTCTGCTCGTATACTGTGGCGTCAAACATATTTCTCACATTCCTTTGCATGTATAGTTGCTGGATATGGAAACTCTACAAAGATTCAGACCAGATGGCATCTCAAACACTGTTTTTGTGAATCAAAAATTCAACAAGTTATTAATTCTCATGTTTGAACGCGAGTGAAAATCTCCAGTGATGTTTTTTGGCGTTCCAGTCGTCGTTTTTTTAAGTGAAGACGCTGCAGTTTTTTTTTTTTTTGGTGGAGCGTCGGAGAGAGAGAGGCAGAACAGATGGGCTGAGTTTTTCTCTCCACCGGATGAGCGACAGCATGGCGGTGGGAGGATGCTTCTAGCTCGCTCTCACTTCTGTTTCATGTTTTATTTTCTCAATCTGTTGCCGCGCGTCTCCCTCTCTGTATCGGTCTGCAGGGGAGGAGTTTTTCGCCACATGGAAGCAGAAGGCGCCGCGAGAGCACGAACCTCCGCCAACGGTTAACACGTCTCTGACTTGGATTTGAAGTTGATGTCTTGACTCACTCTAATTCCCATGGAGTTTAGAAATTCCTGCACACAACATATATATATATATACCATCCATTTTATCTGTATCTTTAATTTCACATCTTATGGCGTACTTATTCTCATGACCTGCACTTGTTCATTGTTCAGTCTACATGATAATATCCGTGTTTCTTGAGCCAGGCCGCGGGTTCTGGCTGTGTGATCAAACTTTAGAACAACTTTTAACTGTGTTGAATAATTCAGCTCAAGGAGTTTAAGTATCTCGGGGTCTTGTTAATGAGTGCTGGGAAAACCCAAGTGTGAGATGGACCAGCAGGTTGGTGCGACGTTTGGTAGTATTGCAGACGCTACGCAGGACCGCTGTGGGGAAGAGGGAGCTAAGCCGGAAGGCGATACTCTTGATTTTCCAGTCCATCTACGTTTCAAACCTCGTCTATGGTCATGGGATTTGGGTAGTGACCGAAAGAATGAGATCGTGGGCTCAGCCTTAGAGCCTTCGAGATAGGGTGAGGATCTCGGGCATCCAGAAAGAGCTCGGGGTCGCGTTCCAGGCAGCCAATGGGAGACTGATTGAATTTAGTTCAGACAGCCTGACAGTCGTGGCAGCTTTCTGTGTTAAAGGAGACTGTTAATGTAACTGAATGAACTCGTTTTGACTGAGGTACTTCTGTTGTTGATTAGGGAGCAGGCCAGGTATAGTAGAATTGATCACACAGAAATATATTTTAAATATTGTGCTAAGGGGTGTTGTTTTCCTGTTTATTGGTGATTAAAAAAACAGTCTTTTGCTTGCATTAATTTCTTTGGTTGGATCAGCATCCATCACCTTTTTCCACTTGTAGTGTGCCTCACCACTTTTTCTTCAGATATTATTCCAAAATCCTGCCAATAAATAACTTCACTAAGTACATTTGCTCCTACGTTGCTTCCTTCTCCCGTCGCGAGCTACAGACACGACAGACAGAGTACAAAAAGACACCAGCGAGAGCAATTTTGTTACATTAATAATCTGTTTGATTTCACTGTCATCGTTTAAAGAGAAAAAAAAGAAAAAAGGACCTGCTGTCATCATAAATGATTCAGAGGCTGAAAATACATTTCTGTGCCAGTGACTGCTGGTTCAAATGACATCAGAAACTGCCGTCTATTATGAACACGGAAAGAGCTGGAAAAAAAAAAACAATCGTCATGTTGGCTCGGGAAAACATGCATCAATCATGCAAATGACTCAGAAGCGTGAGTGTAATTATGTGGAGAGAAAATAAGACAGAAATACATTGAACTGATGCAAATTTGTCTTCTAACTTTTCCCCACAGGGTGTATGAACTCCATGGGAACGGTTAAAAGTTTCTTGCAACACAAAATCTGATTTCTCACATTTAATTTAAACTTCTGTTTGTCTGCAGCTCAGAGTTAATTGCGCGAATATACAGGCTTTGTATAAATTAGCTCCTCTTGCAATTTCAACAGCTCTTCAGATCTTCATTGTGAACTAATATGCTTATTGTTTGTCTGCATGCATCTACAACCGCCATGGAAACAAGCAAGTAGTGCAATCAAGCTGCTTTGATGCCCTTTATGTCATTTTGTGTCACTTTAGATGTGAAGTTTCGTACGTGCCTCTGTGAGCTCCGTGCGGCTGTCGAAGCAGCCGTTTAATCCAATTCAAAGTTCCCACAAAGCCGCTCTCATCCAGCCTGCTGTCTGTTTACTCGCCGCAAAAAAAAAACTTTCAAGGTTGTTGACTTCAGGGAGAGAGACAGAAAACGCTGTTCTGACACCGACAAAGCTTCATCTCTGTTAAATGAAATCACAGAGTCCTGTCCAAGTGGCTGCCGTACCTGGAGAGAGGCCACGAGCATCACTTTTTTTTTTCCTCTCTCCTCTCATTCTCGTTTCCTTACGGTTACCTCTGCTCGGTGTCATCGCGCTCTCTCTTTTTCATCTCTCTAAAGGGGAGACTGATCGCACTTCTCACTGAGGCTGTGCCAGAGTGTGCAGACTGATGGATATTTCTGAGGTTACTGTAGTTTGTTGTTGTGTTAGATTAAATTGTACATTATGGTTCGAGTTTTCTTTTTGTTTCTCTCTCTGCATGCTCAGTCACTCTTTGTTTTGTCTTCACTTGTCTCTTGCAGTCCACACACGACATGTCCATTGAACTTGTAGTTATATGTGTAAGGAGCTGCGTGTCAGCCTACACCCTTAACGTGGACGTAGAAATCCAGCGGCAGATTGGGGTGATAATTCTCTGTGGGTTTGTCATTATTATGGATCAGCAATAGACAAAATAAATCAAAATAAATTAAATGTAGGAGTAGTTATGTTTCCTATTTAGATGATTTAATGAATACCATTAACTGATTAATTTATTGACTCGTTAATGATACATCATGATCGTTTTTTTTTCCCTTACGTTAATCTCTTTCTACACTGTCTCTTTCTCACCTCCCAACATCCTATCTCACTCTCACAACTTTTCCTCCACCTCCCTCACTCCCTCTCTCCCTCCTCCTCCTCGCTGGATGTATTCACTAATGGCATGCCGGCGTCATCGTCCTTGGGAGACAAGCCTTTAATTCCAGTAAGCCTTTTTCATTTCATTAGGGTTGAATTTATAGAGGACACACACACACACACGCGCACACACACACACACACACACACACGATATATATTTTCTGTCAGTTTCCAGGGGGAAGCCTAATGTCTGGGACACCGTTCTCAATTATGCAGGCAGCAAGGCTGGGGAAGACCATTACTGTAACACATACGGGCATGTGCACGTGCACACACACGCACACACACACACCTGATACTGTGTGAGTCGATGTGCAGAACGTGTGCAGAACAGAATTTGTGCATGTTTGTGACCTGTGAGTTTGTGTGTGTGTGTGTGTGTGGGGAGGGGGTCTTCCTGCATGGAACTACTTTGTGTCCATATGTGTGTGTGTCTGTGACCTTGTTGCATTACCCCCATTAGTTTAGCAGGGTCCATTAGTGCTAATTGAATTAAGGTAAAATACAGTACGACAGAGAGAGAATCTAAATGAACCGGGCCTGTGCAGTCCATACGGCTTATCTTATCACACACACACACACACAGCTGCTTTGTATTGAACAGCAGCATGTGGGTTTCAGTGTGTTGTGGACGTGGACGGTTGCTGGTTGTAACACCCTCAGTCTTTCCAGCTCAGTTCTTCTATATTTGAATGAATCTAATGATGTGAGGTAAGATGTTTGTCACAATGAAGAAGTGCACAACTAATTAAAGCTGCTGGTTTCTCTTCAGGTCTAACCGGGTCTGGATGAGCTGGTTTTAGAGTTGATGAAAGTTTTTTTATTTGATTTGTATCAAACAGACAACTCTTCCTTTTCTCAATGACTATTTGGCTTCAGGTCAACTGAGCATTTTAATGAGCGTCTCATCTCCCCACACGCTCACCTGCAGCGATCCTTGTTCGGCGAAATTTGCCTCCAACACCACCCATGTGCACACGCCGCACTGGATTTTCCAGCATTTTGGGTTTCCTGGAAGCGGTTTGACCCCTCTGAGTTTTTCCTGCATCATTATTCTGTACAGTCCGATTTAGTCAGAGCAGTGACCGGTCTGCAAGCATGTTATCTCCATCAGCACCCTCCCAGGTTTTAGCCGATCGTTTAGTTGTTGGTGACGATATGTCACTTGTGTGTTCGCAGTCGTGTTTCTGCTGCCCCCATGTGGTTAAAAATGGGTTATTGGCGTTATTGCACTTTAAAAAAGGACCAGTGTGTATGATTTAGTAACTCCATCGCCTCGATCTCTCCTTCCTAGCATCGGTTGTGGCTTTGTGAGTTTCACGTCTGGTGGCCGTGAAACTTACAACCTCAATCTAAACAAAAACATAATACGTAACATAATAATTCAGATTTTTAGGTGATTATACACTAAGGCAAACATTTGTTATGGATATTATATTACATTTCTACCATATTCTCTATATAGAGCTCCTTAAATGTGACACACCGGACCTTTAAAAATTTAAAAGGTTTTAAAAGTAAAAGGATTTTATTCACACTGCCACAGAATCAGTTCTCTAAAATAAAAAATGACCTAATCTGACAATTTTATGATAAGTTGATGTCTGATGTCTTTTTATTCAATATTCTGTGCTGCTTTCTTTTAATATTTTAGGAACCGTTCAGTACAGCGGTCTAGTTTCATGTTAACTGATGATTTCTTTTGGAAATAAACAACAAAATGGATGAATCGATAGAAGTAGAAAAAAAAGAATAAACCTCTGAGGCAGCATTTCAAGTCGAACACTATTACATATAACAGCTGATGATTCATGTGGAGACAGACACACTCACCTCGATGACGCGTGAATCAAAGCCCTCGTAGGTTTCTGTGGAGAGACGAGGACAGAGAGGAAGATGCTTAGGCTGGACAAAAAAAATTGGGCACACGCTCACAGACATTATAAACAGATTAAACCAGGCTCCAGCGAGTGGAACAAATACCCCGAATCCATCGCAGCAGTGTAACGAGTTGACACTTTGCATTGTCAGTGACCTCTGAAGGATGCTACTGTCCCAACAGCAGCCTGCTCATTTCTAACCAATTAACAACAAACAAAGGAGAGCTGACTCAAAGACCCAAAGAGAAAACACACACACACACACACACACCCCTCAGCTGGGACATTAGCTCACCATCTGTAAGAAACTAAACCCGATCAGAGAGAAGCAACCCAGTTACAGCTCTCTGAACACAACATTCACCAGGCCCGGTGCGAGCGAGAGAAGAAAGAGAAGTGTTTGTACATGTAGGAGAGAGAGAGAGAGAGAGAGAGAGAGAGTGTTTGTACATGTAGGAGAGAGAGAGAGAGAGAGAGAGAGAGAGCGCGAGTGTGTTTCACGGTGTGAGAGCTCGTTAGCACGGTGACAATGGAGAGAAAATATCAAGAGAGAATAAGAGACAAAGAAAGCCGAGGAGGACGTGAGAGAAACAGCAAGTATAGAGAGAGAGGGAGAGGAGGAAGCGAGGAAATGTGCCCTGTCAGTCAGCAGTTTGAGATAAATAGGCTGAACTCAATTCCGACAGGAAAATTTAAAAATGTAATAAGGCTGGAGAACAGGAGGCCAGCAGCATCTCCATCAGTGAAACAGGTGGATTTTAACCAGATCTGTTGCTCTGAGGTCTGTAATGAAGAGTTGATTAACACCTTTAGAGGCTTCAGAGACTGTTTATAAAGCGGCATCCAACCTTCAGCCTCAAGTCCCGAGACAAACCCTCATGTTACAAGACAGTATGGAATAGAGCCATCATTACTGTTATTAGTTACAATGGGTGTTTTTCTTTTAAATGAGGCCCCCTGGGGTCGGCTATATTACAAACTTAGAGTAATTTGTAAGAACGGAACAGATTAATAATAAGAACTATTAATAAATTAAGAGTACAAATTGCTGAACTGTAAGGGCGGCAGAAGTATTTGGAGAAATCTGTTCAATAAATGCCAAATTTCACAGAGCATGGCTGGAACATGTGTGTCCATGTGTGTCGTGGCTGCCGGAGTCAATCGTGGCCGTTCCAGTCAATGTTTATAACTCTCCCTCCAGAAGTACTGCGGTCCATTTCATAATATGCAGCTGAGCGGATCGAGCTGTCTGGAAGTCAGACACACAAACGGCATCGAGAAGCTTGGACGTTTTTCAAAATAAAACACCCTCTGCAAACATAAAACCAGCGGTAAGTAAGAAGAAATGTGATTTATGAATGGACTGACCATAATAATTTCTACTGATATATGACAGGATACTATAATACTGTGTGTTTCTATTCTGAATTTTAGAAGTGTACCAGTCTGATTTATAGTTCAAGGTGTTGGTTTAGCAGGTTTGCACGTTAAAGTATGTTAATTAGCACCACCACAGATGAGGCTGATGGAAGTGTCGTTAGTTCTGCAGGTATTTGGTCAAAGCATTGGACTGTAGTCATGATAGCTTGAGATGAAAAAGTCAGATGTATGTGCAAAGTTTCATAGCAATCCATCCGACAGTCGCTGAGTCATTTCTGTCTGAACCGAAGTGTTGATCTGACCGACCGAGAAATGATTCATAGAGCCACACAGAGCGTCTAAAACACGGCAGAGAAACAGCACGGTCGTTTAGATTTCCTGTCCCAGAACGGAGAAGAAAAAAATGACAAGATTGAATGGGAGGAAATAGATAAATAGAAGAGGTGATGGAGAGAGGAGCGGAGGATAGAAAAAAATGGGTTGAGAGATGGATGGAAAGACGGAGTGCAAAACTGGAGGAAATGGAAATCAGACAAGAGAGAGAGAGAGAGAGAGAGAGAGAGAGAGAGAGAGAGAGAGAGAGAGAGAGAGATGTCTTTCTAAATTAGGAAATCATCCCACTTGACACTCTTCATCAGTCCTAATGGGCCTCTATACTGACCTGTCACTATCACCCTAACTCTCTCTCACACACACAGGGCACCCTAAATCCTGAATTAAGGTTGGAAAATTCCAGGAATTTTAGAAAGTTGGAAGCTTTCCATGGGAATTAACGTGAATAAACTGGGAATTTTGAGTAAAATGAAGGTTGAACTTAAATATTAGTTAGTAGTGACAAGATATTTTAGCATAACCTTGACTAAAACGACCAGATCTCATGCACTTGGATATCTATGCTATTCCTCAATCACATGCACAGATGATTTCCACACTACAGAGCTCAGAGCACAAGACTATTGAAGCCACACATTTGAGCCCGTGGACATAAACAGTAAGTAAGTTTTGATAATATTCGGGGGTAAATATATTTGATGTATGGGGCTATCTTACCCCCAATTACTAAATTACCACCAATTTCCAGTTAATTCCCATAAATTTCCATAATTCCCATGGAAAGTTTCTGGAAATTTACCAAAAATTGTCCAGCACTTCACAACCCTTCCCTGAATTATTCCTCTTTTGCTTCACCTCTTCTTTTTCCATCACTGCAGTCATCCACGGCTTACCTCCGTTGGGTCCAGGGTCAGGGGGCCCGAGGCTGATGCCACCCCACGATCTTCCCGTCCATCCTCTCTCCCTCTTCACCTTCATCTTCCTCTTCCTCTCCCACTCGTCCCTTTGACGCACTGCAGAAAGAGACAAACCGAAAAAAAAAGAGATTGGCACCGCAGCCCCGAGAACACGCAGAGGCCCTGACGGCCGACTTCAAAGAGCACAACATGACGATAATCAGAAGGTGCCATTTGTCACTGTCAAATTAACCGCGTGAGCCCTGTGAACAAATGAGATCACAGTGGAGACACGTTGGCAGCTTATATCTCACACCAGTGGTGCTGTTGGTGCTTCTGCTCCTCAGAATTAAAAGCTCCCCCCTGTGGAGGTTTTGACCCCTCTACGGAGCCTGAATTTCTCTCAGTGGGTCCTCGTTTTGTCGGCGCACTTTCCTGCCAATGGTTTCACACTGATGATCAACTGGTGGTGGCAGCAGCCAATATGTGCAAAGGCAGGGAAGAAGACGACTTGTAAACATTTATTTTAAATCTTGGCAAGTGACCCCAAGGATACAAAATGAGTTTTGGTGACACTGGATGTAAACACAACTTTTGATTATTTACAAGAAAAGGCCACTGTTGCTTCCTAGTAGCTCTTGAAAAAACTAATTTCCAGTGAAATAATTGCTCTTTGCTACAAAAAACAAAAAACTTCTTCCATCGGCCAGTCAGTCTTTTAAGTTTTGTAGCTTGAAATGTCCATCCCTCTCCTCTATGTCCAGAAACTGAAGTGTGTGTGTGTGCCTCTGTACCTAGGTCAGCCTGAAGCTCCTGCTGCTCAGTCTCATTTCTTCGACTCATGGTCCGCAAAGTCCCATCCTTTACCACCGGAGCGTTCAGACCGGGCCACAGAAAACCACCGCGACCTGTGGGTTAAAGAAAGAAACAGAGCATGACTTGTGACAGAAGAAAATATATAGTACGTTTTCTAATCTATATTTTGATTCCTGGAAGCCAAGCTGGAAGCCGAACCAATAAACAGGAGGAACGTTCGATAATTTAATACTCTTCCAACGCCACAAACAGATGAGTAGGGATCGTAAAAGAGCGATTAAGTGGAGACGTTTAGTTGAAGTGAAAGTCTTGTCAGCTACTCTCCTTTGCTGTGACACTGAGTCTGAATGAAGGCTGATAGTTCCTCTAGAGAAAAGCGAACACAGGAAAGCGACGACAGGCAGAGTAAATGAAGGGTAATCCCTCTCCACAGCAGAGCGATGTAATAAATAAATCAACATTAACTGCTGAATATTCTAGCGTGTCGCGTCGAGTGCACGATTTAACAGAAAGAAGGGGTTCACTTCTCAACAAAAAACACAACAACAATCTAATTTTAATACGTGGAAGGCATTAAACGGATCTCCAGACAGACGGATGATGTCTCACCTTCACCGATGCTCTGTCCTCGGTTCAGGTCCCTCTTCAGTTTGCGCTTGGTTCGCTTCCCTCGTCCCTTCCTGGCTCCGGCACCCGTCTCCGCCAACACTCCTTTCCACAACTCCTCAGCCGTCACTGTAAACACACACACACACCCAATGACTGACTGACTAATCAAGAAAATAATCAGCAGATGAATTTATAGTGAAAATAATGGTTAGACTCTGTGGAAGAGGACCCACAGCATCATATCGTAGGTATAAAAGTCTTATTCTAAAAGGCAAGAACAACAGTTCTTATTTTTAGGTGATTATACACTAATTAAAAAATGCTCATGAATATTATCTTACATTTCTGCCACATTCTTGCAAATAGAGCCCTATAAATCTGACTCGCTGGACCTTTAACTAGTCTCAATACTACTTTGTTTCTTCCAAAATGCCACCAATAGATCGGATTTATAATTAGTCGGTTTCATTTCTTTTTGTCACCTGCAACACCTTCGCAACAGAGAGTTTAGCTCCATTCACGAAGCCAGAAGATTCGCACAATTCAAGGTAAGTAATGAATGGATGTAATTTCTCAGGAATAATGCAGCTAAAATTAGGCGACCCACTAAAGCCAGCTGTTCTGGAGGACGTATAGACTCTGTGGGCTGTAACGGCCGGGAGCACAGCTTTCGAGCAGGTGACATATGGGATCTCCTGGGGACTGTAATTAAAATACAATAAACTTTTAAAACTCAAAGGCAGCTACAGTACAGCCAGTTAAGGACGTGCAGTATGCACGCATTAAGACCAGTGAAAATCCTTAGAGTAAATATTTAAAGACTCTTTGTAGAGACATACGAGCCTGGATTTGCTGTTGATGTCTGACAGGTCTGCATTGTGATCACAGGAATACACACACAGGTAGTTACAGAGTATAATAGTTGTTTGCCAACACAATAAAGCCGGTGAGCGAGCGAGCGAGCCATAGATAGACCGAGAAAGCAAGAAAGAGACTGTTTGACAGCTCTATATTTGCCCAAGACTGCCATCAGACTGACATGTTGTCCAAACAAGCTCTGCTGACATGCACCTGCATCTGCTGCAGTTCTAACAGACACGACTCGGCCGACAGAGTGTGGACACCCTGATGATAAATCCATATCTAAAAAAAAAAAAAAAACATGACAAACAGACCCAGAGTGTCACACATCCTTATGGACACGTCGTCTGCTGTAACGTTTATATTGACAGAAAAAGCAAAAGAAGAGAAGGAGACAGAGCAAGAACGACAAGTAAGTAAGATTCTAGTAAGTAGTGCCAAAAACTTCCTCAAACATCCACTTGAGGCTGCAGAACATTCATTCTCCATAAGTCTCCATGTTAAAACGCACATGTTCACGTTCATGACAACTGTACCGAGTCTGAATTTTTATAGAACTCACCTGTTCAGATAATACTAAGGCTTAAAGTTATGCATATTTAACAGCGTGGCTGCTTTGACTGACAGGTGGATACGTTACAGGCGGCTTGTTTGGGCACCAGGGTGATGATCCACATCTTTGCAGATTTTTACATTGTTTAACTATCTACCTCTTTTAGTCTCTATGAAAGAAAGTGAATAAGTGTATTTCCCAAAGTTCGATTTGAATAACCGAACAAACGTGGCGTCCTCATATGTCACGAGTTGAATATGACCTGTCCATTTTAAGAAGTAAAGTGTTCACACACACAAAGGCAATTTGAACAAAACGTACAGGTGCTTTCATAAAATAAAATAGTCAAAGGAAACTTTAAGCTGTAACTGACACATTATGATGTTATTGATTCTGATTTTGGAAATCATCTTTTCATATACTTACACTTGTTGAAGAAGCTGCCATTTCTGGTCTGCTGCCACGCCGTTGCAGGGAACAGTGGAAGAAGTGCAGGGTTTCTTTGGAGAGGAGAAGCACCTGAGGCTCGACTCGCCAACTGAGATGCCTGGACTGCTCCCCCGAAGGTACGGAGCGGTGCTGCACCCCGAGAGAAAAAGACATCCACAGAAGGAAAGAGAGAGATGTATCAAAGCTGCAATATGTGCGGTATAACTGCCACGCAGGTTTAACATACAAAGACAGAAAACAACAGCAAAGATCAGGCCGACTTACTGCTTGAGAAATGATAAATGGACATCAAGTAACGGACTGAGATGGAAAGACTGACTTTACTGCGACTGAAGAAAGATTTATATGTTGTAAAATGGTCAGAATGGTGTGAATACACAATACTACATACTGTATAGATGGAAGAAAAAAGCCAAATCTGATCATTGTCAAGACATCCAGTGTCTGAAGCTGCAAAGCAACCTCAAAACACCAGCGAACCTCCTCCACGTTTGACTGTACGGACCACATCAGCGAAAAACACGGTCCTTACAGTCAAACATGGTGGAGGTTTACTGATGTACTGTGGTTGCTTTGCTGCTTCAGGCAGCCAATATTTTCATTGTATACACCAGTGGTCTTCAACCAGGGGTCCACAACCCTAAGGGGGTCCACAGAGGTACTGCAGGGGGTCTGCCAATGTGTTGTCTGTGACTGTGAGGGTGCAGATAATTGAGAAACTACGAACAGCAGAGGCGTTTACACTCCAGTTGGATGAATTAGTGCAGTGTTTTTTCAATCCTGGTCTTCAGGGACCACTGCCCTGCATGTTTTTAGATGTTTCCTGCTCCAACACACCTGATTCAAATGAGTTGCTCGTTATCAGGCCACTGCAGCGTTCAATGACGAGCTGATCATTTGAATCAGGTGTGGTGGAGGAGGAAACATCTAAAAACATGCAGGGCAGTGGTCCCTGAGGACCAGGATTGAGAAACACTGAATTAGTGGACATGTCCAAAATTAATTAATAATTATGCATGAACTCTTTATCAATTATAAACACATATAGGCTAAAAACTCAGTATATAAATATGTTGATAAGGTGAAATAAAAGTTGAATAAAGTAAATGTAAAAGTTATTATTATGTGTTATTATGTCGGGGTCCCTGTTCTGTTTGTTTCTTGGCTGAAAAAGGCTGAAGACCCCTGGTATACATGATTTATACAGTAAGACATAATAAATAAATATTAAACCTAAATATTTAAACTGGAACATCAAGCACCATGCTGACTTTTCATTAAAAAACTATAAGCCAACTGCATGATTTCTCTCCTGGTCTCCATAATTTTCAAACAAAGTGTAAAGCCTGATAAAAGATGAGATGTCACTGATAGAAAATGTTGTTCCTAGTGATGTGTCGATCGCGAACGATCCTGTTCTAAGAGCCGGCTCTTTGAGGTGAATGATGGGAGCCGGCTCCTCGTTCACTTCGGTGCCTCACTGTCTCCTCCCCCTGACACTCTACCTCATGCCATGCCTGTTCTCACACATCTTGACCAATCACGTTCGGCTTTCAATTAAAAAAGTGGAGGAAAAAAACTGTTTTTTCTCCACTTTTTTGTGTGAAAGCTGCACGTAATTGGTATAGCAGCATCCAGGCAGGGGTGACAGAAACACACACACAGCGGTCGCGGAGGACAAACACGACAGGAGGGAGACATGAGAC
The DNA here is from genome assembly GCF_000972845.2 of Larimichthys crocea. Classification (NCBI taxonomy): domain Eukaryota; kingdom Metazoa; phylum Chordata; class Actinopteri; family Sciaenidae; genus Larimichthys; species Larimichthys crocea. The sequence goes on from NC_040013.1 coordinate 22,747,203, forward strand.
ATTATTTATTACATTATTGCATTATTTTGGGTGATAAATTAATTAAATAGTTAGTATGTTTTATTTATATAGCACATTTTTACACTGCATGCACTGACCAAAGTGTTTTACAATGTCCAAAATAAAATTAAATATAATAACATTTAAAAATGTAAACTAAAAATAATAATTAATTAATAAAACCAATTAATAAAATGTGAGGAGCCGTTTGGGAGCCAAAAGAGCCGGCTCCTTATAGTTTGCAGAGCCAAAAGAACCGGCTCCCAAAAAAGAGCCGAAACTCCCATCACTAGCTGTTCCAGTTGACTTTTCCCCGCCAAAAACGGCCACTGTCCAATCACACATCTTAGCAACCGTTGCTATGTAAGCAAGGCCCGTCAAGCTTCAGACTCCTAGCAGGACGGTGCCCATGGTGTCTGTAAATCGGACAGTAGATACCAAAAAGAGCTTGACCGGAGGAGTTGTGTTCTTTCCATTCCCCCAAAAAACACAACGAAGGATTAAACAGTGTGGACGACCCCACTCCCAGCTAAATGTGTCGAAGCATACATGTCTGCTCAAAGGTAAGGACGCTTAACGTTTACTACGTACTGTGTTGTCTTAGAACTAGAGGCAAGAACACAAACCGGACCAAAGTTTACACCATGAGAAGGATATTATTGAAGAACGTCGAACATAGCACCCCCCAAATTAAGCAACTTCAACTCGTGGTCATGGGGTGGTTTCTCTGATTTAGCCTTGATAGTGGTTATGTCGCCTTCGTCGCGTGTTTTAAATTTTTCATATTTTTACTGTTGCTAGGTCCGTCAAGCGCGACCTAGCAACAGTAACTAGGGGGGGCGGGGCTCAGCGAAAGGTCACCGCTAGTCTTGGAGGAGCGGAAGCAGCAGATTAGTGGACGAGCCTCTCTTCCTCCTGGCTCTAATAACGCTATGTCTGGTTAAATATGTTCTTAAAACATTATTAATTATAAACAGAGATGCAGCATCCTCTGACGTTTCTGTCCATGACAGCAGCAGCTCGTGCCGGGTCACAACAGAACCGAACTAGTCCGCCTTCTGGCCATAAACACAAAACGCTGAGCTGGTTACAACTCAAAGAGAAGTAGAGACAAACAAAGAAAGAAACAAACAAACAAACTCACCTGAAACTGTGAAGCGGAGGGCACAGCACACCCGTATGCACGCCGCCATGTTGGAGCTGTGAGGGGTCCTTCAAGGGACAACAAGGCGGCCGAAGTATGCCTGTTGGAAAATACTTGGAAAATGCCTGTTGTTCTTCTCCTTAAATAAATATTCACATTTTATTATTATTACGACTACAAATGGTGATAAAGGACTGTGTACAATTAAATTAGGCTGCAAACAGATGAATGAAAGTCACCGTCACAGCATGTGACTGTGCATGTGACCCAATAATAATAATAATAATAATAATAATAAATAATACTCATATTTTTATGAAACGTTTTTATTTTCAGCGGTAACTTTCTATTTTTCATATAGTTTTTGTAGAGATGTTTTAACACTGGTTAACCTCTTAACACAGTTATATATTTATCTATCTATGCAAATTTTAATTTCCCCCTCCACATTTTAAAATTCCCCTGTGCATATTTAAATCCTATGCAAATGTTTAGTTTCATTGCACATGTTTAATTTTGCTATCTATCTATCTATCTATCTATCTATCTATCTATCTATCTATCAAAATGGATGCAGTATCTGTGATGTCACCACTGACAGTATAAAGAATGAACATTGCATGCGTGATATCACTTTTAAGTTTCTGAAGAGCCGTTATGAAGCTCAAAATATACGGCTCTGGCCGCCTCCATCTTAGTGGTGGTTCTGCTGTGCAATGTTTTGCAAGAAAAGTAAAAGTTCTACAACATGAAAAAACACTTTTATGATAATACATAATAAAAGAAGGCAGATTTAATGGAGTAGAGAAAAGATATGAACATAAATGACCTGGACTAGATTGAACAATATAATCGAACAGTCAAAACACAACAGTTTTGTCATCCACCTCCATCTTCATTAATTCTCTCCTCCTCATTCTCATTCCCTGTTAAACAACACATAACATCACCTCCTGCTCCTCGATAAAACACGGCTGCTGTAACTGCTGGCACTGTCTCACATCATGGATAAGGATACACACACACACACACATGTCTTTTCACCTCTGTATCTCTGTGTTTTTTACTATTTCTGTTTCTCCACTTTATTTTGATTCAGTTGGTTCAATTTGATTATGAAATCAAAACTGAACAGCCTCTGCTGCTTTTAAAAATGGCTTTGCAACACTGATGAGTTACACCACTTGTATGGAACGCGCTCTGTGAATAATTTGAACGGGAATGATGTGTTTATATGTTTCTGATGAGCTCTCAGTTACGGGAGGAGAAAAATCAGGGGAAAAACTAATTACGGAGGTTTTTCCAGGAGGCGGTCTGTTGATTGGCTGCATATATAAAACCCCACAGAGCCTTGGTTTTCCCCGCATTTCTTCTGATATTAATTATCACATCAAGAGGAGAGGAAACAAGATCGTTATAATGTGGAGAAGATGGGGAGAAGAGAAGGGAGAGAGGTGAAGCACTGCAGATGAGAGAAGAGACAGGAGGAAGGTATGAGAGGGTATAATAAATGGAGATGGTGGAGGGATTAAACACTGTTTACAGATGGTAATTAAAAAGTGTGTGTCAATCATCCACGCAGCATGAAACAAACTGGGAAATATAAACATGTCTTACTCTTATAGGTGTCTGTTTAATATGTACATTATGTTTTGTATATTAGATTAAACTTTATTTTCACAGAGGCAGAAAAAATAGTAAGCGTCCCAGCACAGACCACAGTATGGTGCACTGAGATGCCTTTGAGCAAAGCACCGGACCCCTAAATGCTCCCAGGGTGCTGCTATGTGGCGCTACACATTTGCATGCACTGTCAGTCGACCACTGACCACTGTCAGTCGCTCTCTCTCAAGCCATCAGACGTCGTGTCACTGTTTTAGACTGCGAGATGCAAGATACAAACCAAATGAACCAAGCCTGAACACAACAGGTAGAGTATTACAGTTTAAATCATCAACTCCACCCAGATAGCACTCGGTTTCAGTGACATTTCAGGCTGGCTGTCGAGGGGTTTTGATCGGTTGGTCATCGAATCGGCCACTGATCTAACTTTTCTCCAAAAGTTAGATCTGTGGTTGAACTTTTCCTCCGCAGGTTGCTGCAGGGTATCCCCCCCCCCCCCCCCCCCCCATTCAAAGGAATTAGGCCTTAGTAAAGCTGCCGCAACGAGCTAGAAGAGCAGCTTTAATGTGCCTTGGCACTGATTCCACAAGTCTCTTACCGGATGGATGGAACAACATCCAGCAGGGTTGGTGGTCCAAAATCTCCCATAGGTGTTCAACTGGGATGAGATCTGGTGACTGCAAAGGCCTTATTATACACATCATGAATCACATCCTTTTCATACTCATGAAAGCATCTAATGACACCTCATGCCCTGGATGGCATCTACATTCATTATATTCCTTCATTCACCTCTTCCGTTTTTTCCTTTGATTTGCCGCCCATCTATATGTTCACACGTGTATTTGGCCACTCACAGTTATATCACCAATCATTTCTAGCCTTTGGACATGATTTCCTGAGAGACCGGTGATTATCCACTGCACATGTTTCAATTGCATCTTATTTAAGATCATTTTCTCAATATTACAGCCCATTTTTTTCAATACAGTGGAGATCTGCAATCAAAGACCTGCTAAAGAAAGAACAGCCGTCCAGCTGTGTGACAGCAGGAGGTGGGAGTTGCTGTTGAAAGAATCAATGCCTTTCCTACAGCAACTTTCCTCCAAAATAATTGCCCCATAATGACAGCTTCATCCAAGGTTTTATGTAAAAGAGTGAGTCACTTTTCTCGGCTTTGTACAGTAGAAAGCGGAGGAGTGAGGAGTGGGAAAATATATTTTTCTTTTCTTTTTTTTTTGAGGTAAGCACAGTGCTGCTGGAGTTCAGTGATACTCAAGTCAAAGTAAGAGAAGTTTGTCTTGGAAACACAGAAGTGCAGCTCACTGAGAAAGTGTTGAAGTTGATGCAGTTTGGTTTGAGTGGGCTGTTTCAAGCCAGAAAGGTCAGCTGTTATACTGGATGTTATCTTGCATGTAAAAGTCAGTTAATTTTGTACAAAGACAAGGTGACTGGCAGTTGGACGTCTTCCAAGTCAAGTGCGGAAGATAAGCAGGGTTGATCAGACCAGATTAGTTTCACCACTGCTGTTTCAAAAACACCTTGGCAAAGAGCATTGGGCAAAAGAGTGTTCAAACGTGAAAAAAATGTGTTGTAAGCAGATGTCAAGCTCTTGCCATTGCTACTGGATAAGGAGGAGAAAGAAAGCCTGTAAACAAATCATAATTTGTTCAGCTTCGGGACTGATCTTTTGGATACATCTGGCAGTCATGGTGTTTTGTTCCTGATTACAACCACACAGCATTTTAAATTTGCAAACATAAACCAGTGCTGTCTCTCAGTTCGAATACTTCTGTTAGTACACATCTGTGTAGTACAGCGTGTACTCTGTGTGCGCAGTGGACTATTTTCGGCTGGGTATTTCTGTGTCGGTTTATATACAGCTGTTGTGCATCTACCGGAAATGTTGATCGCAACACTTTACTGCTTTTTGTTCTTCGCCAAATTGCATTGACGCAAACGCTCTGGTTGGTTGCAATTCGGCCGCCGCTTCAACTCCAGCTTCCTCGGCTGCCAATTTCACAATGTGGTTCTTTTTCCTTCTGCTGTGTAGCAAAATGGTGACCACTGAGGCCGACATTCAATGTTGTATGAAAACTAGCAAAAATAGCAACTGTAAGTATGGATGCATGTGAATTTACCCAGGAAACTCTCGTGTTTCTGTGTTGGGCAAGCCCTGCACATGAGTTTTCAATTATTCGGGGCGGATTAGAGCTCTCAGGTTTAAGTTGGATCTAAGCTGTGAGGGGATAAATTGTCCTGCGCTCACAGGAAAGTGCACAAGAAAACAAACCCGGAAAGAGAGAATGAGTACTGAGAAGAAGCCTAATCAAGTGTGGGTGAACCTCGGCTGTTTATGAGCTTCAAAAGCAGTCGCTTCAGAACAAAAAGCTCCTGATACTCAGTCGTCCTCTATCTGTTTAGGTTAGTTTGTCCCAGAATTATGGTTGGTCTTTAAATGAGTCAGCAAATGCACAAATCCCACTGAGACACAAAGAGAGCATATTCCTCTTGTGGTAAGGTATTCTGCACACATATAAGGCCCAGACTGACTGATGTTACATCTTGTTATACTCAATCTCATCTTTATTATACTTGAACTCCTCATTTTCTACCAAAGACTGAAATCCCCGGGCTTGAAATAAGACCGCACATCACCTTTTCCTGCTCAATCATAATCTGTCTCTCCTCTATACGCTCCACTGCGCTCCTACCTGAACTTAAACATCACCTTCACCTCTCTCCTCGTCTCTCAGGAGACCATTTTAGCGTGTCCAGATTAGACGATATGATCCGTTGTCTTTGAACTGCAACTCCTGCAAGGCTTGTCTGTATAACAGTGCATGTATAACAAAGACCTCATATTAAAGCAACTGCTAATTTGCTGGTATTAATTGTGAACGGTATGAAAGTCGGCCTCCTGCTCAAATCAGCAATCATTTTCACGCGACTGTTGCTAATTGCAGTTTGCAGTTATATATTTAACTCAAACCCACAAATGGAAATCTTCCATCCATTAGCTGTTGAAAGACTACATGCTTTTTGCCTCGGTTTAAGATAAATGTGTTCAAATTTAAATTCAAGTAGCGGTACCACGAAATATTATATTATGGAAAGAGCAGTCACTGGTAGGCTGTTAAATCCTTACACACATATACGTACACACTTTTGGACACAACCTGTTTGACACACTTTTACAATATGAACAACTTGATCGAGAAAGAGAGACGAAATCCTCCAGTCGTCTGTCTTCTCCAGGTGGCTTTAGAGATTAAAGGTACACATCTATCACACTTGCCAAGGACTCTCTCCTCCTCTCTCTAGGCAGCGAGTCAGCAGTTGGATATAGAGTGCGTGAATAGTGATTATTTGTGTTGGGTTTTAAAAATAATCCACAGTTAAAACCACAACAGGAGACAAGACGCAGCAAAGCAACTGAGTAAAAATCACGAAATCTCAATAACAGGACAAATGTCAGCCACACTTTGTGAATATAACAATCAGCTGATGAAGTCTGACCTCAGGTGACCTGAGGAGGAGGCTGTTCCTCCTCATGATGCCGGAGCTAAAACTGTAAAAGCACAGCTTTATGTGGAGTCTTGACCCACAGAACATTTAACAGCTGCTGGTCAGCAGATCTGAGAAGTGCCGGCGTTATATATGGAGTTAAAAGATCAGAAATATATGGGAGTGAGTGGGAGACATGTGGGAACAAGGGACCGGGGGTATGATGATATTTACAAGAAGACAAAGAAGACATTGACAAAAAAACATTTGTTATACTGTGACTTCTTCCTCCTTAGATATTTTCTAGATGCGATTTGACTCATTCTCACCACTGTCAAAAACCCTGACAAACCCATTGCATGCTACCTGTGTGGAAGTGCCAAAAACTGCAATTCCTCAAGTGTCCACTTGAAGCTGGCTACAGAACAACTCAATCTCCATTAGTCTCCATGTTCAAATGTCCAACTTCACAGCAGAAATAAACATGTTTACAGCCTGGTACAAAAAAAAGTTTTAGCCTCTATAGCAACTCTTTGCTGTACATTCAAACAGATCTTAAATATAGTATTTATTATTTTTTGTGTGGGAAAGAAATTAGTGTTTCAAACAGCTTGAACAACTGAATGTAGTTTTTCTATTATAGCAATCACAGACACTCTGACAAACACTTTGTCAACAGTAAATGTGTTTATGCTGTATTTCTAAAGCACCTTGAGTTTCACTGAAATCAGCCGGTGACTCGCCAGCAGAATGAGCAAAAGCACAAAGCAGCAGGACACACAAAGAGAGGCAGGTAGTTAGAGAGTGAGCGGAGTTCGGGTCATTATACCTTGGCGTGGATCGATACTGTAACTCCCTGCTGTCCACTCTCTGACACCTCCTCTTCCTCTCCTCCTCCTCGTCTTCCATCCTCACACAGAAAGGACGGGACATGAGGCAAGGGGAGGTGACATCACACCTGACCTTAACCGTACAAACCAATAATCATCACCAAATCCTTCCTGGCTTTGTTTGAAAGCAACATTGTTTCACTCTTCTACCATAAAATAAGAGGCCACTAAGTCACACACCACTAACTATTTGACTGATTTTGGTGAAACTGGGTCACATCTGATGGAGGAGATGTATCTGATGGACAGTAGAGTAAACTGCTGCAAACTACAGCTTCACAGGAGAGGAGTCGGTGTCGTGCCAAGACTGCTGCTGGGCAAGAGATGCAATGTAAACAGGCTCAGCAGCCTCTATGGACATAATAATAGAGACAAAGTTGACATGAGAAAAGGTGAAAGTTGGTGAGAAAGAAGGACAAGAGCAAATCTGGGACTGACTTTTAGACGTTGGCGAGAGCGTCGTGAGATAAAAGGCTGTCAGACAGACGCTTGATAGAGACAGCTGAAGAGTGACAGGCAGGTAGGATGACAGAGAGGGAGGATGACAAGCAGCAAAAGGGCCACAGGTTGAAATCGATCCATGGGCTGCTGCAGCAAGGACTGAACCTTTGTACATGGGGTGCATGCTCTACCAGCTAAAGTTACCAGGGCACCCCAACTTGTTAGTTTTTTTTTAATCAAAAGTCAACTTTAACATTTAGTCTCACACTATTTTGTTTGAGATACACTGTACAGAAAAAAAGTAGGCTTATTATGGAGTTTCACATAAAATCAGTGGCGGACTCAGGCTGTCTGAGGGACAGGGGTGAAAACAATAAAAAGAGAACCAGCTGCATCCCTGCGGAGCACCAGCACATGAAAAAGTTTTCTAGTACGTGCCCTTAATAGCAGCCCAAAGTGCCACTCAGACTCAGGCACTTTGGGCTACCATTAAGGGCACGTTATCATGTTTTATCTACCACAAGGGCAACACAACATATTTCTGGACAAAAGCATCATTGTAACAGGCAGTCAGTGTGTTGCACTCTTGCAACATGTGTCAGTCTGTCATCTTAAATCTCTTTCTATCTAAAAAAAAAAAAAAAATGTCCAGCCATTAGTTTGGTCCATGATGTTTTCTTTTCTCTTTTTTCACTGTGGCAAAAAAAAAGAAGACAAAATGACATCACATGCAGGCATTTCCAGCAGCTACAATGATACTTGATGTTTCATAAATCCATAACATGGTGTCTGTCCTGGAGAGTAAAAGAGAAAAAAGCTTCTCTTTGCACCATCTTTCAGCTAAGACAATTTTCTACTCCCAGAAAAAAAGCACCACAATGCATCGCAGCCATAAAAATCTATAACCCAAAGCTAAATCGCTCCCATATCAGATACCAGAAAGCATCTGGGATATGCAGGCAATCATTAACTTATCAAGAAGTAGATGAATGTAATTAAGATTTCAGCACAATACCACACTAAATGCAGTAAACATCACTGAGTGATGTCGAACAGTGCAAGATGACTGGAGGAAGGATTTCCTAAGTAAATGGTGTGGATATTATAAGTTGGTGACAGCAGCTTTGACAGGCTATCTGATGAAGTTGTTATTTAGGAGGGAATCTGTACAGAGGCGGTGGGTAGAAAAAACATTACCGTTGCCAGGAGGAATAGTAGGTGAAAGGAATACGAAAAAGGCAGGAAGAGGAGGAGGATGAAATGATGAAATCCAATTGTGCTTATACATTTGGCTTGAGGGAGGGAGAGGAGGGAGAAGAGGGGGCACGTGGAGAAAGGAAAAAAAAGTGTAGGAGAGGTAAAGAAACGCTGGAGAAAAACCGAAGGAGCGGAAATGAAAAAATACAGTTTGTGGAAGCGGTGAGAAAATACTCTGAAAGTGATGTGTCCATGTGACTGTGCACACCGGTCCGTATGAGTCTGACGTGAACAAAGGAGATGGGAAGAAATGGGAAGAAAGCGGAGGATAAAATTAGTTTTTAATGCAATAGGTGAGGTGAGCAAAAGAAGATGGGGGGGGGTTGTGAGACAGGACGGGACGGAAATGAATGGAAGCATAAGAGGGAGTGAAGGGTTGAGGGGACATGAGTTAGAGGAGACCGAAGGGGAGGAGTAGAGAAGAAAAGAATGGAAATGGGATGCTAGAAATTTGAGGGAAGGGGAGAGATGATAAATATGGAGCGATGAGGATTATTATGGAAGTATAGAGGAGAGGGAGCATTCAGGAGGAAAGGAGCATGAAGGAACAAGAAGAAAATGGGACAGTGTGGGAGGAAGGAGAGAGGAATGAAGGGAGGTACAGACTGTAAAAGGATGAGCATGGAGGAATAATTTCAGGGGAAAAGGGGATAAAAGATGGGCGGTAAGGAGGATGAAAGAAAGAAAGGGCATGTGGGAAACAAGGGAATTGTAAGTACTTAAGTATACCATGAGTTGCAGAGTGATAAACGGCAGGATGATGGTAAGAAACTCAACAGAGAAAGTGTTTGTGTGTGTCAGGCAGCAGAAAGCTAATGAGACATAAAGAAAGAAAGAGAAAGAGGGCGAAAACATATGGACACCCACAGAGAACAAAGGACGGATGAGAGAAAAAGAAAGGGAATCATTAAGTTGTGACATTACCAAGATAACAGCATGAAACAAAAAGTATCTTAAGGATTGGAAGCCGTTATTTCATGGTAGATCATAGTGTCCTATAAAAAACCAAAGCATTGTGGATTAGAATGATTTTTAATTAAAGTCAAAGACAGGTTCTGGTTGTGGTTTTCCATAGCTTCTGGTATATTGAGGCCAAGGGCTCATTCTTTTTCTTACAAGAGCCATGTAACATTCATCCCTTTCTGCACACAGGGGCGATAACTGCCTGTGAAATCTGACTTGTTAGTTACTGCTGAGGCACTAACAAGAACAGGAGAGATGTTAATACAAGAGGGGGGATCTACAAACCTGTTTAATGGTGAGTTGCCTTCATTCACTTCTGAGGGCGATTTTCATTCAGTCTGGATCGCTCTAGGCTCGGATGATTTTATCTCAACTCGCTTCATTACACAGACAGAGTTTAACTTGACATTTAAGTAAATTCAATATTTAACCTCACCCCCGGTATGTCTTCCCTCTGGACATCTGTTCATTATCTGCAATCTTTTTATGCCACCTTCTCTTAATGTCAGATAAACTGTGTCATCTTTCACAGCCGGCGTCACATTTTTACCTGCAGTGATGACCGACCATGACCGGGATTATTCATCATTACTCACTCTGTCTGACACACTGTGATGACACAGTGAGACACGGCTTGATCATATGGAAGGTCTTATTACAGTTACATCAAGTTAGTTTGCTTTCCGGATATCAGCTGGCTGCTGCGGAAACCCAGAAACATTGCCTGTTGCCCCCAGGGGCTAAATCATAGCCAATGCATTTCAAATGGACAAACAGACCTGTGGGTATTTTAGCACTTATATTATTATGTAATTGTGATATTTTACATGCTTCTGGATGACCAAATTCCATGCTCTACCCCTGTGTTGTTGTTGAATCTAGTACTGGTGAGAGGCTACCACTGTCAGCCAGTAGTACATTAAAGACAATATAAGTCTTAAGTTGTGTGCTGTTGGTCTTTAAAGCCAAAACATAGGTGAGATTGTGTGAGTCATATTCTTTGCAAATGTTTATTGTAATCCCATTTCCCACTCAGAAAATGAAAACTATTCAGCAGACAAAAGAATATCTGACTTCGGGAAATATTTGAAATGCTCCTTTTTGTCACAGCTGTATGGGTGTATCTGTTTGACAGCAGCTGGCAGGCTGAGCACCGGCAGGGAAACGAGAGCCAAACTTGAAACTAGTGATTAAAACCATAAACTCATTAGGAAAATATTCACTGATGTACTAAATCAAGTGAGAAGTAGGGTCATTTTCTCATAAGACTCTGACTTATTTTATGCAACCAGTAAAGTCGCCTCCTGCACAGGTACTTTCACATAGGCTTCACTTATCACAAGCTATGTTCACTATTTATATTAGAGTCCATGAGCATCAGGACATAAGCTAACACAGCACGGCTCAGCATGGCACGGCTCTGGAAAGCAGCCGAATACCCTGCAGTCATGTAAAAGCTGTTGCCAGTTAGTCCGAGAGAAATGTATTTTAAATGATTGCCATTCCATTATTCATTTAACCAGCATTCTGTACTTATTACACATGTTGAATAATGTAAGCTGATAAATAATTTACCGTGAGATAAAAATGGCTCCAATTTTAACTGCGCGTTCACAATTAGCTGAGAATAAGAGACGACGCAAGATAAGAGAACAAAAAGGACGGAGACCTTTGTTTGAAAATGAATTAGCAAAATATGGATTTAACTATGCAAAATAATAAGGTTGTGATTCAGGTTAATGATAGTGACAAAGTGAAAGAGAGGGAAGCTGAGAAAGAGAGACAGAGCTGTTAGGAGGAAAATCTGGGTGAAGAGTCTTCTCTCTCTTCTCTGGGTTTAACAGCTACTTATTAAGATCAGTTCACATGTCGCCTTGCGCAGACATTTGTGGCTGAAGTGCCAAATCAAACTGTCACAGAGATTTCACTGCTGTTGGAAAGTTTCCTCCGTACAGTACATATGACCTCCAGGTTATGCTTCCTGTGTATTAGCTGAGGTTCGAAACCAGGAACCTTGAGGCGACAGTGCTAACCACTGCACCACCGTGCCACCTGTTACACATCCCCTCATAGCTGCCCATCCATCCATTTGCTGTAGCGCCGGATCCTTATCGGGGTCACGAGGGGATGGAGCCAGTCCCAGCTGATATTGGGCAAGAAGTGGCATACACCCTGAACGAGTTGCCAGTTCATCACTGGCCACTAATTAACCTGAATCTTTTGAACTGTGAGAGGAAGCCAGAGTACTCGGACCGCAGAGCTATTTTTGGTGTGAATGTCCAGTAAACGTGAGGCTGTTTGCCAACTTCGTAAATTGCATCTGCCTTACAGTAACATTACAATAAATCAGAGATCGGTCCGATAGCTTGTCAACCTTGTGAAGCACCGCAAATGTTGCTGTGTAAGTGATGAGGACACAGAGAAGGCAATTTGGGAAGAGTAACAAACTAGACAGCAGTGAAAATTGATACAACTGCAGTAAAATATGACCAGCAGTGATTCCTTACAGTACACACAAGCAGGCAGTGACACGCACACACACACTTCATTGAATTATTCCACATACTCAAACACTTATAACGGCGTACAACACCACTGCATGCAGGACGATATTTTTAATCTGGTCATGGCCAAACCAGATCAATACTGAACGCAGGGAGGACACGTCATATTTCTCTGTGCATCCAGAATGACTCACACAGCATAAACCTGCAGTATTTTTAAACATCCTGTTTGTGATGCATGGCTTAAATCCAACAGTTAATGGCCAGTGAGCTACAGGGGAGAACGTTTTACAGCCATCATCATTTCCCTTTAGGAGAAACACTTTCCACGTCCAATAGAGGCGGTTTGTCCTCAGAAGACTGCATCTTTAGTATGATTTCCTCAGATGACATACTATCCTTTCCTTGAAGCATGACAGCCCCTTTGAGCTGGCTGAAAAATTGTACAAGAATGAGGATCCAAAGCTTTTCGAAAATGATCCCCCTCTGCAGCAGCCGCAACATTCTAGTTTTATGCTAACTGTGGACTGAAAGTGTGGATTTATCTGGGAACTTCTATAGATAGCCAGCAAATTAAACCATCAGTCATGGAGTGACCTTGACGTACCGACGTACCGTATACTTGAGAAAATTGGAAAACAGTGTTAAACCCCTTTACAACACACCAATGTTACAGTGTAGAAGCATTTCATCCGTATATTTCCCACCAACGTTTTTCCATTTCAGGAAAGATAATGAAATTCCCTTAACTCATCACTGTTGCATACATTTGTGTAAGGTCAAGATTTTACATTTTCTTCATTACAAGTGTATTTTGAAATCTTCCTCCAGGTTTCCATTACTGCCTCTGTTTCTCCTGACAAGGAGGGAGATTGGATTTTTGAGAGATAAGAGGGAGAAGTGAAAAAGATTCCTCAAAGTTCAAATAACATGGAGGGTGTCGATCCACAACTTTAACTATTGGATGGGATGAAATTGTGTAGAGTCATAGACGTTTGCGATCCCCTGATTTCTCCTCTAGCAGCAAGTTGACATTTCTTAGTGAAATTTCTGGACATCTATTGTATTGACACTCTAAATCCAACACAGTGACTATTTTTCTGTTTGACCACGAGTCGTTTCTTCTTCTTCTTCCAAGAAAAACAATCAGTTGTTTCAGCGAGTGCCCCACAATGACATATGTCTATGTTCAAGTGTAACATGTGAGACCACTGTTCGCATGTGGGTATTATTGTAACCATAACTAGTAAATGGCTACATATATAAAGCACTTTACTTTGCTGCTCATTCACCCATTTGACATGAGACAGAAACCAGAAGGTTGGACCGTGTGATCAATGAATGACCCACCTCTTAACAGAAACCATGATCGTTCCTAAACCTAAATAAATCCATCCATCACCAGTTAACCCATAAACCTGCATGTTTATGGACTGTGGGCCCCAGCCAGGGTTTGAACCAGGAACAGTTTGAACTGTCTTCTCTGGATTCACACATCAACAACAACAGGACTAAATTTAACATTTCCGATGTGAGCATGTTAGCACTTGTCGTCTTGTTACCTGACAGGACGGGATTAAAATTACAAATGATCTCTATTATTTCTACAAATCGTTTCATGTCTTCGGATGATATCACTGCAGTGGGAAGGACTGAGAGGACTCAGACCTGTCTGTCTGTATCAGCTTTATCTGCCAGCGTCTTGAATGATGGGATAACAATGAACGAACGGCGTGCCTGGAAAACTAATCTTTACTCCCAGGCAGCACAAGGGTGATCCTCAATAGCCTGTAATGTCAGCAGGGATATCACACACACACACACACACACACAAACACACACACACACACACACACACACACACACCTCTAGCATAGCCAGTAGAGCCAACTTTACAGCAAAGCTCTTCTTGTAATGTCACGTTACATAAACTCCCTCACCCTCCCTCCCTCCATCCATTTTCTCTCCTCTTGCAGCTTGACTGCTTTTAACCCTCAAGCAAGTCCACTGAGCTCTGATAGTTGTCTCAGAATGCTGCAAATCTGCCACATTAAACTGTCTTCATTAAAATATGGATGGAAATATGAGTTTTATTTTAAACACATACCAAATGTGCAAATGAATATGTAACTTCAGTCATACAACCAAAGCCTTTTCTCTGCAGCAAAGTCACGATTTGCTTGACAAATTTTTTAACTCTCTGACCTTACTGTACGCTGCTGTGTCAGGGTCACTGGTGAGTTCTGTGACTTTAATTATGCATTGCTGAGAGCCTATTAATGAAATGTAGAAGGTTGTGGGATAATTCCCCAGATAATACTCCACTCTGAGTGCAGAGTGCTTTAGGAAGAAGAAGAGAGATGGATACAGAGACAGATGAAGATAAATGAAGATAAACGTCACACTGGGCTAATCAGGGTCAGGCAGGGTTTATTCAAGGCTTCTCTGGAGCCAGCAGAGGAAGCAAATGATGATTTATTAATGTTTGTTTATACCTTTAAATAGTTGAAGCAATAATAATTGCATGGTATCTTTTTGGCCACTTGAGGGCAGCAAGTGGCAACACAGAGCAAGTCATCCTCACCCTGCTTCAAGCATTGTTTTGGTCTCCACCAACTACTGAGGGAAATATCTGGCTCTTTAACTATTAAATGTTCCACGAGTATCTCCTGCGTATGTAGTGCAGTGAGTGGGACTAAACCAAAACCATTGTATTCAATGAAATTGCTGCTGTTTATTCCCCTGCTCAACAACAACCCTGTTTAATATTAATATTTTAGTTACATGTTCTGTCCAGTAAAACAGGTGGGAGTTCTGAATCTTGCCTACAGGCACCTGTGCATTAGAAAATATTTTCTAAATATGTTTGACCCTCTCATAGTAAACAGTGTAATGAGTAAGCCCTGGCCTGCAGTGGAAACCAGGCTGAGGAGAGTTAGCAGGCCGATGAAAGTAGACTCGTGCAGAGCTGAGGGCATTGCAGCTAAACATTAAAGTTACTTTGAACTGCTGTAACTTTAATTCTCTTTGACATGGAGAGATGTAGCTGTGAGCCACACTATGTACACTACAATTAAGATCAGCGAACCATAACCGCCATAAAATAATCCTGTTATCCTCTTTCTGTCCGTCTGTCTGTCTGTTAGCCTTGCTGGAAGCACTGGTTTTTTCCACACTCGAGGTCAGGGACAATGAAAGGTCATTGGACCACCAGCAACATTTTCAAACAATAGAGATCCACATAGAGTCGTGTGGTTTCTGGACAAATGTGCATTACACATTTGTTTATGAGGTACAAAAGCATAATAAAATGCAAGCTTTGGCAGAATTATTTGTCTGTGTTGCCAGATTTGTGCAAAGTGCTGAGCTTATACTGCTTTCTTTTTCTTACTTCTGGGTTTTGAGTCTGATTCATAACCTTTTGCCGGAGGTGCCACCTTCTCTTGTGAGAGTAATTTCAAACATTTATTTACAAGGAAAAGGTTGGCCGAGCATGTTTGCTTCTTTTCAGTGACCGGCCAGGTTTCTATTCACAGGTAATCTCAGTTTTCCGTCAGGGAGCTGCCGAGAATCTCACACCGTTTACATTTGATCTGATTTGATCTGGTGGAAGTCACATTCACATTTCACCTGTGTACTTCAAGGTGTTTGAGCCAGCAACCTTCTGCTCTGCTTCAACCAACCAAATTACATTTATTATTAAAACTTGGGTATTTTTCTTGTCGCTTTGCCCATCATTTCTTTTGAATATGTGAAATCTAAAAGCATTCCACAATGCATAGACATACTCCATCATGCACACCAGCAGTCATTTGTCGAGACAGGTAATTAAGCAAACAGTCGAGCCTGTTCCTTGGTTCTGCTCTTTTCTATGTAGAGTCATCATAATTATATATTCCAGTCATATTCTGTCTCCATCCACAGCTTCACAGAGGAGCTCTGACAGCCGAGCAGGACTTTGACACTCCCTTGGCGCTAAAGCTTCACAGCCTATCATTAAAACTCACTCCGGGGCGGGGACAAAGCCAATGAGGGTGCATGTCATGTAACTCCTGACATTAAATTTGCCTTGTAGTGATATTTCAATTACAAACCTATATTTTGTGCAGGGAGAATCAGTGGAGCTTGAGAGGCTCCAGCCGCTTGCTCAAAGTGGATGCTTCCCATTACAAGGGTTTTAACAACAACCTTATAATTCAGTGGATTCGGCTGAGAGGACTTGCAGCTTCTTCACTGAGTTTCATATAGTGTGTCTATATTTGGATTGAGCTGTTCAAAAGGTGCAACAAAAATAATGCAGATAGGAAGGGGGGAGGAGTGACGGCGATAGGACGAAATCCGGGACGTGAGGGTGATGAACGGAGAACAAACTAAGGGCAGGTTGAGTATGGCTGGGCTGCGGAAAAAGCAAAAGGTGGACATCAAAAGCAGGCATACAAAAATCAATGTCCAAAAGATTCTTCCAAAAGAGTGTTTTCCGAGCTGGTAAGTCGCCTAGTTACCGCAAAGGTTACAATGACGAACTGGCAGCGAGTGGAGGATGAAGCCAGGTATAAGTACTGCCGCAGGAGGAGGTGGTAATCAGGTGAATGAGGAGCAAGTGTGGATGAGTGGAAGGGTGGCAGGAGAAATGAGATCAGTCACACCCAGCCTGTACAGACAGGGAGCAAGACAAACAAATTCAGGACACGAAGGGCCGAGAAACTCTCACAGGTAATGAACCTCAGCTTTGTTGTCCAGGAAACATTGTGAGCTGCTTTTGTGTCGACTATATTATCAATTCATGGAAAGATTCCTGCCCAGCCAAACCCATAATTGTGATGGATGGAGAAAGAAGTTTAAATGGCAGCATCAGACCTGAGGCCTCACAAAGCCTGAAAAACATGTTTTCATCTCTTCTTCTAAAGAAGCAACATTTATGAGAACATCTTGTTCTTTACCCTCTCATAAAAACACACACAGTATACTAAAATGTCTACTCTGGAGTCATGACGTTCCTTATCAGTTTGATGATGAGGAACACAATCTTCCAGACCAAGATAGGTACCAGGTCTGGGTAAACATGTTCCCAACACACACACACACACTCACACACACTGCAAGTACAATTTCATTGTTAGACAAGTACAACTGTATTGGATATTCCTGACTCTGCTCAGGGCAAATGATGTCATGATGCTGAAACAGTGCCCAGCAGCTCATCCACTTAACTAAGCACACATCCACACAAACACAGACACACACACACTAAAGAAGTACTCAAGTAGACTGCTACTTTCTTTAAATGTTGCACACAAACACAGTATTTGTTGCTTGATTTCTCTCTCTTTCTCTTACACACACACACACACACACACACACAAACACACACACAGATATGAAACCATCACCATTAGTCATTTATGGTCTGAGTTATTTTATTTTGACAGGACAGCAAACATCATACTGCAAGGAAGGCGCCTATCACACCATCTGCTGAGGCTCCATGGATGCCATAAAACATCTCAAACTACCATTTAGGTGATAAACCTTCCTGGTTCCCTTTCACACAACCACACAAACACACACACACACACACACACACATGGACACAGCCTTTCTAGTTTCTTCTTATTTTCAGATGGAACTAATTTGACCTTTGAGCCATTTTCAGCACCGCCACAGTGCAGTGCAGCATGATAATGGCAAGATGTCTTTTACTCTTGTCAAACACACACACACACACACACACACACACACACACACACACATTTTATTTTAATAAGAAACCACACACGATGGCAGGACCTACAAATTCATGTTCACTACACCATAATAATGACAGGATGTGATTTAGTGGACCATAACACACATTTCATACGCATACTTACATGAGGAAAGACACACAAACATACGACGGTAAGGAACATGTGTATGCACATACACATATAATAAACCTTCTCCTTAAATCACACCCCCCACACACACACACACACACACGTGTGCTCTCATACACATTCACATGGTTCATTTCTTTTGCAATACCTTCTTCATATATGGTCTCTTTTCCTGATTTTATGCCTTACAGAGGGCTCAGCAACACACCTGAGACATCACTCATCAACTGGGGCATTGATTTATTTCACTAGGTTGCATATACACACACACACACACACACAATTACACTCACAACACTTTCGTCTCATCTACTGTACTGTACTTCCAAACCAAGACCAACTAAGAAGTTGTAATTGAAATTCATCAGAATGAATGAATGAGAAAACACAGGCACTTATGCATGCACACACACTCAACTCGAGCCAAACACAAAAAACTGAAAACATATGTTAACAGTTGCACACTGTAAGCATTGCTTGTTGCTAGAATTGTTCCTCCCGTGCATACCGACCATCTGCCAAGAGATCGCCTTTCAATGTAAATCATGTGAGACAAAAATCCACAGCAAATATAAAGTATCATTTTAAAATTCAGCAGCATTTTCAGGAAAATTCATGTCATGATAACCCCCAGCTTACAACATAATAACCCGCAAACATTATCAGCATGAACACCTCATTTGCAAACATATTTGAAAAATCTATCTTGTCATCCATTTTTTTCAGCAGATTTTTGAAAATTACCCTACGGAAATGTCTGAGCTGCTTCTTCCTGACAGCGTCTTTTCATCGACGAGACAAGTCTAACTGCATTTCACTTCTGAAGCTGCGTCCGGCTGGCTGTTCACCAACTGTAGCCTGTAATATAAGGTTCTAATCAGGTTCTTGACAGCTGATGCATCGAAGAAATTAAAAGGTCCCAAAGTGATAAACATACACATACTACTACCACCATGTCCTCCGGGATGGAGCTGAAGCAGGTGAGGGGAAAGTAATTAAGCGTAAAAAATAAGAAAGAAAAACACATATGGGCTCTGCTGGGCAGGAAAAGGAGAGAGTGAAGAAGAGAACAGACAGGAAGGCGATGCTGCAGGATCGAAACGTCCTCCACCAGTACAAAGGTATCAATTATTGGATTTGATAATCACCCAGCCAGTTGCCCTATTAATCATGCAGTTTATTGTCCTCTACTTGGCTGATCAGGGTCACAGCCCAGCTGGTTCTCAATATTTGTGGTTTACATCCTAGCTGCGTAGTCAGCTACAAAGCTGTCTCTGTTGTCAATAAAAGCTGCCTATAGGGGTGTGTCAACACTAATGCAGATAAATGTGAAAATGGCATTTATGTCGTTTTTCATCAACACTGAAAATGCTACAACAGAAGAAACGTGCTTACATCTCTTAATCCCTCACTATCGGAGAAAAATACGATACAGCATTATTTACGGTGATTAAGGGTTGTACTGTAAGTCGGCTTCTGTATTGAGACATTTTACTGCTTGTTCTTCTTCTCTGAATGGCCACCTACATTTATATATCGCAGTATGCACTGCAACCCGCTTAATTTCCAGCAGCAGAAGAGATAAGTGTCCACTGTTCCAGACTTTTTGCACCGTCTGGATGCGTTTAGCCATAACTGACAGTGTGAACCAAGCTGTGAGCTCCTTGGCTGTGATGTGAAGTCAAAGCAGAAATACCTGCAGTTCCTCAAATGTCCACTTGAGGCTGGCTACAGAACAAGTCAATCTCTAATAATCCCCCCATGTTAAACTGGTCAACTTCACAGCAGAAATAAACATGTTTACAACATGGTACAAAAAACGGTTTTGGCCTCTATAATTCATTTCCCTGTTAATGACATCTGTACTGAGGCATTATCAAGGCTTAAAGTTGTCCATAATTGACAGTGTGGCTATTATGATTGTTGTTCTGAAGTCACAGATGAGACATACCAATGGAAACATCAAGCTCACAAGGTTGGAGTTACAGGTAAGGTCTTTAATCGTCTTTTTGAAGATGCTATAGCTGCCGTTAATCGTGGCCCGGTCCGTCCAACCCTCCATCAAACTAAAGGTAAGAAAGCTATTAAACCACAACTCTCCAAAGAGGAGTCTTCAGTGAAAAATATCTCTTATTGAAGGAACAGAGTATTACTAGGGTTTGTAACTAAAATGTAACTACAGAATTTGAACTCATAATCCCTTACACTGCTATTGTTGAAGAAAGTAATCAGGTTACTGTAACAGCCCAACACTACTTACAAGGAAAATAGGCCAATAACAATATGTTGGTAACAGTTATGTCACGTGTAGTAATCACAGAAATATGTTTCGCTCTGTGCTGCTTGAGTTAACGAATAGATGAGAAGTATTCCACCTCTTCATGTGACCATGTTTCTATGTTCTCTGTTCCTTGGCCGCATGTGCACAACAACATGAGGTATTTTCAGATTTGTCCCATTTGTTGTTTTTATGTTTCCCATTGGTGTGAATGTATTGCCGGTCACAAATGTCAGCGTGAACGGAAGGTCAAAGACACATTTAGAGCGGACAGCATGCGTCAGTGGGTGATTAAATTAAGACACGAGCATGCAGCTAAACAATTAAAAACAAAAATGTTCTTAGTGCCATTCTGTCATGTGTCATCTTGTCACGGGCTCAGTGCCACCTGTGATGATACTGTTGTAATTGTTGCCTGATAACCAAACCCCCAACTGTTTTTTTGGCACTACCTGAGCACATAAATGGATTCTGGCATAGAAATGCAGTGTGGAGGATGATGGGGCCATTCAGCCTGATTAGAGGATGGGTTTCCATCTGGGACAACAGGTGAACGTAATTAACTACCTGGCAGGACGAAACACCAGAGGCTGATCAACAGAGGAACGCTGATCTGGAGAGTCTGAACAACGTGCTTCAAATAACTCTAAAATCATACACTACAATATATAAATATACACCAAGCTCTTTAAATATTTTGCTTCAGGCAGCAGCCTTTGTCAGCAGCGCAGTGATTAGCACCGTTGCCTCACAGGACGAAGGTTCGAACCATGGCTGGGTGGGTTCTACTCTAACTTCCTCCCACAGTCCAAAGACATGAATGCAAGTGTAAATTGTTGTCTGTTTTGATATGTCAGCTTTGTGATGAACTGGTGGCTTATCCTGGGTGTATCCTGCCTCTCACCCAATATCAGTTGGGATCGGCTCCAGCCATGGATGGATAAAGATACATTTCTATCCAGTAAGATCTATTTTAGCCTATTTTAGAGGCAAATTCTCATTGTTTAGAAATGAATGTGTTTTACCACAATATTACAAACAATACTGAGTGGTTTACTGTTAAATACATTTGAGGCGTTTTGAAGTGTCTAACTGTTCATCAGTTCAGAAAGCTGGCTAGGTAGTTAAACATTGTTTAGTCCCGAATGTCGGGCCAAACCCAAAGATGGCAACATCCATAATGCCAGACTTGAGGATTCAAATCAGTTGTCCACAAACCAATGGGTGACGTCACGGTAGGTTTACACTTGGAATGACCCAATGTATGTCACATTTAGGTTTAGGTTAAGTAAGAACAAATAAAATTTAGTGACACTAAAAACAACGATATTTTAGGTGAGCTACTGTAGTTCCAGGGTCATGGTATTGTGCAAACTGGAACCATTGCCGTGTACGTATCCGTTTGCTCTTTACTTTACTGTTACAATTTGTACACAGTACAAGAAATTACCCTGAAAACTGGGATTTAGGCTGTACATTACAAGACTGTGGTTTAAATCATTACTAAAAGTGTCTTAAAGAATATAACAAACTAATTTCGTACAGGTTCTAGCTGTGGGCTAAGGACAAGTCCATCTACATTGACGCGAGTCATTACCCATGAATCATTGCCTTTGTTGGATGTATTATCCCATCATGTATGAGAAAGAGGGAGGGGTGGGGGGTGGGGGGCAGAAGTTATATAGTCAGAGAGAGAGAAATACATTTTAAGCCCTGAGTGTGTGGGAGCCATTAGCCATAGAGCCATGTTATTATGTGCCTGTCACCTCAATGATAAGTGGAGCTATTGTGGGCCAGCACTGCACAGTATATGTGGCATTTATACAGAACTATTAGAGTAGAGGCAGAATATCAGATTTTTGAGCATTGTATTATTAAAGTCTGATCTTTTCATTGTAGCTCTGATTGATCTATTCACTGTGTCTATCAAACCAGTTAACCATCTTTCTCTCTCTATCTGTCTATGATTTGTGCACGGCCTGCCCAAGCTAATCGATCATTTCTGATATGGGCATTGATATCTCTCGCTCATCAAAGAAAATAACAGGAGAGAGTTGCTTTATGGGAACTCAAAGACTGCAAATTCCATGATATTTGATACTCTCATTCAGCTTTCAAGGATCAATATATCTTAATTTTCATGAGAAATACTCATTGCAAGGCAAGTAAGTGAATAATGTGTCAACCTTTGAACATTTATTGTATTTTGTGATTAAAGATTCTGCCCACGAGTGGTGGCAAAACCAAAAAATGTCAGTGTGACTAATGTACAATGTGAACAGCTGCTCCACCATTTCAGCGTCATCAACCCATTCAGTACAACAAGGACATTTTGAGTGGTTATTAAGCATGACAGCTCAGAAAAAAGTGCTGTAATTCTAAATGAAGTCCTTTGCCCTGTTACCGTCTGCCAGTATTCCTTTGTCTATAACAAGTACGTGTTTCTGCATGCATGGGGATATGTGTGAGCTTTCTTTTGCTAATGAGTGTATTCTGGTTAGACCAGGGGAAAAGATGTTCATTATAATTATACTGAAGAAACCGTCATGCTTCATTGATGGCTGGTCGACGATGATAACAGATGATAATCAAATGAGCAGTGCAGGAAAAAAGATTTGATGGGCATTTTAAATGGTAGACAATTTGAGACTAGATGGATGGGTAAGAACTGTGAAAACTAGAAGTGTGTGTGGAGAAAATGACTTGTTTTTAGCAAGCGCCAACCTCTGAGGCTGTGAAGAAGTGCCAAAAACTGCAGGTTCCCCTAATAGCCACTTGAGGCTGGTTACAGAACGAGTCAATCTCCATGAGCTCTATATTAACTTCAACTTCACAGCAGAAATAAACATGTTTACAGCCTGGTACTTTCGGTCTTTATGGCTGATTACACTGTTCAAGACAACTGTACTGAGTCAGCCTCTGTACAGTTGCATAAACCTCACCTGGTCACATTATTTCAAGGTTTAAAGTTATGCAGCTGCCTTGGATTGGGGTGCCGGCGAAGACAAAAAGGCAATAGCCAGCCACCACACTCTGACACCCACATGGCATAAAGCTATGAGTAATGTGAGGGATACTACATCCATGTTTTTAGTCATACTAACGGTGAAACTCTGTGGATGATAATTTTGGTCTGTCAGTCAATTCTTCACTTTGGTCCATACTGAAATACTATTGGATGGATACAACCATTTGTACTCTTTTCAGGCTTAACTATACTGACTTTGGTGACATCCATAGCTAAGCCCTGAGCCATTAACAGTTGAGTAAGCCTTGGTCAACTTTCTAGTTTCCTGCACTTAGATGTGCAATGTGCTCGCTTGCCCATGATGAAAAGACAACTACATTTTAACATGGTCCAAGAGCAGTGATACAAGTCAGCTAATGTTAAGTAAAATACTACTACAAGCTGGCACATAACATATGTAAGTGTACGAAAGATTAAAGTTTATTATTTATTAACAATCATAATGTCCATTGTGAGCATATGACCATTTAGTTCAAAACACTTTCAAAACACACACGTTCTGCATCTGCATAATACATCAACAATGCTGATAAAGCAGCCATTTTTCAGGTGTGTACATATTTTACACGTGCACCAGTTCTCAGATGAAGTCCCCACGGTGTAACTGTTTTAACATTAATAACAATAATAGAAGAACAATAACACAAATGTAAGATTTATAAGACAATAGAAGTTATGAATCAGTTCTGTAGCTTTTGCTCTTATAAATATATTATTTCTGATTTTGTATTGTTATTCTCTAGAACCTCTAGAGATTGCTGTTTCAGATCCAGCAGTCATGCCTGTAGGGGTGCAGGGACCAAAAATGTAATCTTGATATATTGCAGATAGATAAGCCGTGAAATATTCATTTTCCCCTTCCACATTATTGCCTCGAAAGTTTTGATGGACTGGAAAAAACACTGCGGAGAGGCAAGGATTGAACTCAACTTTTCCACAGACTATTCCAGGGTTTTGTAGCATTTCCTCTTCACACACACACACACACACACACACAAAATACACAAGATGTGCCAGGTGAAGCTATCTATTTTTACCGCATTTCTGCTTTACTGGCCTTATGTCTGCTTGTTAAAGCCGGATACCACGCTGCAGTTTCTGATAAACCGTTGCTTTAATTAATTACAGCAACCATAAATATAAACCATAAAGAAGATCACTGAATCAGCAGATGAAGGATGTTACAGGCTGAGGGTAATGTGTTTATGTGTAGGGCTTGATGACTGCAGAAAATTTATAAATTAGTGTAACTAGTTCCTCTGAATTTTCTCTTGCTACCCGCTGTGGCATGATGCAACAACAAAAATCGATAGACCATTTCTGTTTGCTGCGAAAAATGTCTGCATCATAGTTTCCTGCAGCTACATACTACTTAACAGGATTAAGATCAGGATTAAGTGATGTACCCTCTGCAAGTTAAGAAAATACATTTTGTTCTTTTAATGTTGTTATTTTAGAAGCATGTTGGAAGTCCTTGTTCTCTCTCTGGGTTTCTCTGGGTTTTCTCCCGCTCTCTCTCTCACACACACACACATATGCAAACACACACCATCTGTCACACTCTGTGAATGTAAAATTGCCACAAAAATAAGATTTGAGGATTAGGATTAGGCCGATCTTGGCTGAGTGCGTGGATTGCAGATTTACCGAGAGGACACAGGTTTAATGCAGGGTGACTGACTCCGGAGCAGCTCCTACAGTGGCATTACACAAACACACAGCTGAGAAACCAGAACGTCCGGCGCACTCACATATTCTCAGATGATCTAGAGTTACACCAGTGTGCCTTAAAAGGATTATCATAAACGTAATTCGCATATGGGTAATTATGTGATTTTTTTTCTATGGTGACTAATTGACATTCTTGTGACCTGCCCATTACATAACCCACTGCTGATTCCCTTTGTGCACAGCCAAACTTTCCTGGCAGGAAAGAAAAGAAACATTGCCAGAAGAGGATCTGCCTGAAACTATGCCAAGTCAACAGGATGAGAAAAGAGAGAGAAGGTAAACCAGTGGTTGGTGAAGAACCATTTTGAGTTTCACAAGGAACCCAACAAGAGCTTCATATTTTTGGTGGTTCCCCTCATACTTTGGCTACATTATCAGCAAACACAATCATCAGTTACCATAGCTATGCTGACGACAAACTCACTCTCCTAAGATTAGTGAGCAACTAGACAATAACAGGATATTAAAGGACCATATTTCAGCCTGAAGCTTTAGTTTTTATTGCAGTTCCTGCTGAATATAATAACACATCACTTACAGCCCTCATGGGATATATTAGGCATAATCAGTTACGCGTTTTATATTATTTTTACGCACACAGAATTCGATTCAATAATCCACTTAATTCAATAAGAAGCTAATGAAAATATATCTTGATATGTTAAGACGATGTAGGAAGTTCTCTCCCTCGGAGCAGATTTTTGGCAGATTATTTGTTTCTCTGGAGGCTGATGGATCACATTAACAAATTGAAATTTTACAGGTAAATTTGACATCAGGAGATGCGTTTTTTTTCCACTATGAAACTAGAGGTGAACTGAAGTGCTGACTTTGAGAACTTTAACCTCATGTAACCTCCATGTCCATGTACGTCGCTGAAATGAATTGAAATTGACATAATGCCATCATCATGCTGTTGTGACTGTGCATCCGCTTCAATGTATTTATATCTGTTAGTGTCTTAAGAGCACAGTGTGCGACATCTTGTCATTATCATGCTGTAATGAACAAGTGTGATAGAGCAGCAAAAATTGCTCCGAGGACTTGTTGTCTCCATCTGCCAACAAAGGTGGAGCAACCAGGTCAATTAGAGAGACGAGTTAAAGACAATGGTAGTAAAAGGAGATGTGTCTCTGCTAGAACAAGTGTGTCCAGGCGAAGGCAAATTAAATGCAGTGAAACTAGGCTAGCATATATGACTTCACAGAATAGCCCTACATTCTTGTCCTTGTTCTGATTATCACGAGTGCCGACATCATATTCACTATTTTTGTAACACTAAAGCTCCGTTAATTTGAGATATACTTGGCTCTCTTGTAAGTACCTGTTCAGTGTAGATGCCTTGCTCAAAGATGCTGCTGAGAACGTGTTGGTCCTCGGCTACAAGGATGTCTTTCTAACCTCCAGGCTACATCATATCATTGCCGATGTTTCATTTAGGTTATCCTTCTATTGTTCACTCACCACACAATGAAGTTTCTACTTATACTTTGCTGCTGAGCTATGAGTGTTGGATCTCAGTGGGTTGGACAGTTCTAGCAACCCTTTTAGATATGTTGTCTCAGTATGAATGCTTTCCTTTAGATTTTTCTTCGGTAACTTGTGTATATGCCTCCTACAATGCAATGTCGGTACTGATTTTGTTGACAGCATTGTGAGGATTTTGTGCTCATGAGCTGTGTGATTCACACAGGAAGCAGAACAAATCTTGCTGTCTATGATTAGATACTACCCGTAGGGCTCAATATCCCTGCACAGTGAGAATCATTCACTGGAGAGGCTGCACTCTCTCTCTTTGTGTGTAAGTGCTGCTTTACTTTTGTTCTTGTGGTAACTTTAGTTATTTCTGTCTTCATTTGTTTGAACTCTTAGCATAGTTAAAGGTAGGGTTAGCTTTTTATTGTAGACTCTCACAATATGAATACAAGCTGCAGACCGGCCCATCATTTGGGTTTAGTGTCCAGCTTTGCAGATGTTTGGTGCCAGAGGAAATTAATTTGGACAACAGGAGCTTTGGCAGAGAACACATGTTCAAAAACTGCCAAAGAAGACATGAAATTAGCTAATGAGATGCTAATGATGCAGAGGCAGCATAGCATATGTCATTAGATCGTTAATCTGTACCAATCAATACTTATATGCATGAAGAAATTACTATGTACGATGTGAAAGCTCGTAGTGACAAACCAATAACTCACCTCTACACTTCCCTCCAAATCTTTTGGAGCATTTAACGTCTCACAAATCATTTAGTTTTTTTGGCCAGCAAGTACGCTGCTTGTCCAGAACCACATGGCAGACAGACAAACTTACTGCTGGATCCCACTAGGCACGGCTGTGACGTGTGCACCACGGCTGACCTTGTAGACAATGTTTGTAACCCGACCAGACACGTCTCACGGCTCCAAAGAATATTCGATTGTTTTATATTTGACGGACCCAACAACCGTCTGCGCCAATCAGCATGGAAATTAAACACACAAACGGCATAGGGAATCTTTGATTTTCAAAATAAAACATGCAAACCTCTGATCTTAAAAACTGCCAAAAACAATTTAACTATGTAACCATGGTAGAAGCACATGAACCAAGGAAAAATGACCAGATCTGAGCAAATTAATAAAGTTGGCGTCGTGGCCACAGCCAAGCCTGGCGTCAGCGAATAGCTATTTACAACAGAGCTAAACATACAGTGAATATTATGTTATATTATTATATATTATAATACTTCCATTTGATAGGTGGCCAGATGTTAATATTGCCTCGTGTCTGCTGTATGTGTAAATGCACAGAGGCTTGTTTATAAAAGTTATAAGTAGATAATATGCCAAATTTGATATGTCAACTTAAAAGGACATGCAGTTAAAATTTAAATCTGATGGTTGGTGCTTAGATTAGAGTAACGATTGACTACACAGTATGCATTTTTCAGTCGTCATCTGACCAAAAAAGAACAGTTTCTATTTTAACCAACACAGCTGTCTACAGGCCGTATAACGGTTTGTATTTGACCTGCACAGTACGCACAGAACCATGACTCAATGTGTCTTTTTAAGCTGCAAGTCTATTGTATTGCAACTACATTATTGTGCATTGGTCTGTGAGCACAGCTAAAACTCAAGTGACCACACACACACACAGACACACACAGCAGGTAGATTGAAAAACAGGCCACGGTTGACAGATGACTTCGCCTTTGAAAAGCATTTTTTAAGTTTCCCTTGAAGTAAAATTGAAGCATCTGTCACCATGCCCGAGCTCATCCCTCTTTGTCCAGCTCTCTCTCTCTCTCTCTCTCTCTCTCTCTCTCTGTCCGTCACATCTTCCTCACCTCATTCCATCTTCATTGTTCACCTCCTTCCTGCTGCACAATTTTTTATCTCAATGTTACTTGTCTTCACCTCCTCTCTGTTTTTACTCCACCGCTTCTTCATTCACATTTGTGTCCTTCACTGTCTTCCATCCATTTCTCCTTCTTCTTTGATTTTGCATCTGTTTCCTTTCCTCTCCTTGCTCCCTCTGTCTCATTATCTCGGTCTGGTTTCCTTTCTTTTCCTTTTTCCTCCATCCTTCCTCCCCTTCCTTCATCCTTCTCACCAAGGGAGTAAACAGACCCATCTATCACCTACCTGGTTGCTTATGGATGCAGGGATCTGGAGCTAAACTTTTCTTTTTTATGGTTTTCTTTCACCATTTTCACAGTCATTTGTTGAAAATCTTGACAGCTCACAGACACCCGGAAAGAAACCTGCTGTTTGCCTAATGACATCAAATCTAATATGTCTAATTTACAAGACGGAAGACATTGGCTTTAAGTGCCTGCATCTTCAATTTGACTGACAGCTTTGACGCCAAAGTAAAAGCCATAAAACAGAACAGAATAATGCATGAAGCAGAAATGAGATATGCAATCAAATAGCTCCAGTAAATAAGGGAAACTAGGGAAAACATGAACCAAGGAGAACCAAGAATTTTACTTAATCACCAGAAATACTGACATGTTAAAGTGTCCGGTTATCTGTATACTGTTCTTGCTCAAGGTTGCACATGTCAGCTCACCTTTCTCCGAAAAGATCTCTTCAGATACAAACATCATGATCTTACTCCATCACATATGGAGCATTCTCTTAAAGAGAAAGACCCAGACATGGTGGATAAAGGTGAACCAAGATGGATAGAACTGTAGGAGGATGTTGGAGGGAAGGAAGATTGAAGGATGAGGGATGAAGGGATGAAAGTTGAGGGATGGAAGTTGAGGAATGAGAGGAAAAATCAGGCTCATAAATGGATGAAAGTGTTCAGAAATGGCGGTAAAACCAAAAGGGAGCTGAGCGGGGGAGCTGTCTCTTCTTCGCTCTCAGGATTAGAGCGACAGTGGTTCATGGATTTGAATGAAAGATGGAGAAGAGAAAAGGGAGAGAGATATTGGAAAAAGTAAGCATTTAAGAAACCTTTCACTTAACAAAATGTTGAATTTGAAAATTTGAAAATGAACGTTGAAAATATAGCTGGATGTCCACGTTCCTATCTGGTGATAGGGTTGTCAGCTTGGAACTGTTGACCTAATGAAGATTTGAGATGAATTTAAACATATGTTGTAATAAATACACATGGTCTTATAAACCTCTTTGATGTGTCCTGAAAAGTTTAAGCGGCACTAAACTTAAGGACCAGTGTCTATGATTTAGTGACATGTAGCAATGTAGTCACCCAATCACCTCACCTCTTTCTTCCTAGCATGGAGAAACTATGGTCTCTGCAAAATGTGCAAACTGCACTGCTGTAGAAATGTTGTAAGAACAGCAACATATAACTACCATATTCTGGAAATAGAGTGCCCTGAGACTGTATTATATATATTGTCACTTGTGCAGGATTTTCTGTCACAGCTGCAGCTGTGGGTGCAGCAGGTCATCGCCATTGTTAACACCATGTGGTACACCCAGAGTGAAATACACACCTTGTTTTCTTGGAATTGCTGAATCAATCTTGTGTATGGGAGGCATAAGCAGCTTTGCTGTTTGACTGAATTATTCTCTGTCAGCGTTTCCGCAAAAACAAACTTCTCATTTAAATGTGTTGCTGTGCTGGGTGAAGCTGCTTTTTAGTATCTTTAGTTTATGGTTGTCAGGAACTTATCCTGTTCAGGTTTATAGCTGTGGGATTTGTCTATTACCTTGATTTGTTGTATAATTAAAAGCTCGAACTATCTCAGCATTTTGACTTGAGAAGAGTCAGGTTCTTTGAACAGTCACATGTATATTTTATAGTATACTGTAGCTATGGAAGAATTGATTTTAGGTCAAAGTATTCTCAAGCTGTGATGGGAAGCTCTATATGCCAAGTGTATGACTGAAGAACTTTGAGGGGAAAAGGGCAAGACTAAGAAAACAATTTCTATAGTTTGAGCTAAGATATCATTGCAACTAATGCAAACATACTATAAGAAGAAGAAGGCCCAAAGGCTAGGACACTGGATGCAATCTGAATTAATCACCAATCCTAAAAATAGATGACTTTTTCTTAAGGCATTCTGTTTGTTTGTTGATGTCTGGCTTTGCTTAGCTCCAGAGAGACTATAGCAACATATACGTACTGTGTTAGTTGCTGTGAAAATACACAAGAAGACCCGCAAGTGTTTAATTGTAGTTTAAATTCACATTTTCACACTTTCTGCTGTTAAACTGTGCAGTCATTTCATTTTTAAGACAAGACTGGAGATGTGTGTTGCAATCAGCAGAGGGCAGAATACAGCTGTGGAATACAAACACACACAAACACACACACACACACGGACACACAAACCTGTGCATACAAAGTCATGATTTTCGTGTATCACCTCCACGTGCAAACACAAAGGCAGGTTTGTGTCTACTATCTGACATGTAGCAGAGCAAAGACTCTCTGCCGCGGCTGCTTGCTTCAGTCACACTGAGATGAACTCATTTCACAGCTAAGTGCTCTGATTGACTCTGTGTGTGTTTGTGTGCAGGATCAGCTCCTCTCTGTTAACATAATGTCGATGATACAATTCCAAACCTCTAGTTTGTTCGGGGACGTTTTGAGCTCACTTGCACACATTTCTCAGATTGGTTCTTATTATTTGAGGCTCATTGCTATTCCGACCATATGAACATGAATATCTTGATTTCATAACGAGTATGAGGTTCATTTGGCAGACGCTTATGTCCAAAGTCACTTACAATAAGTGCAGTCAAACTCCACAGAAGCAAGACCCAGATGGCAATGATTGTTGGGAGCAACCCTCTTTGCTCTGAAACATTTTGCCGTGATGAGTGTTTGCCGTGTGTCTTTTGGATGAATCCTCAGTAACCATGGCAATCATCCTAGTACGAACACTCACCCATTCCTTCCAATAAATAAACAGATAATTGATGGCAAAAGGGCAACACATGTTTCCTGGTGGTTTGTAGCTCCAGTTAGAACTTTTAAATCAATGACAGTAAGCGTGCTTAGGTTCTCTTTGTCCTTTTAGAAATGTGCACATCCTATCCCATAGTTAGGTAAAGCTGCACTTTACCTAACTATGGGATAACCATGTCCTCCCAGTCCGTAGACACGTAGGTTAATAGGTGACTCTAATTGTAGATGTGAATAGTTGTTTCTGTTACGAAGTGTTGACCTGTCCAGGGTGTATCCTACCTCTTGCCCAATGTCAGATAGGATTGATTCCAGTACCCATAACCCTGATAAAGCTAAGCAGTCATGGAAAATGAATTAATGTATAAAAAAAAAATCTTCTGTATCAATTTGGACTTTGGAATATGTTAATATTTGACTGAGAACCTTTGGCTCAACAATTTCCGGAGGGGAACAACTCACATTTTAACATTTTATGTATTCAGTAGATGCACTATTCAGCTGGGATTAAAGGGGCAGAAGCAGAATAAACTTCAAAACTCCAAAACTCTATCTTGCAGCCCTTTAAGAATGGTAGCAAAATTGGACTGCCCTGGGTTAATACTCTTTTTCTGGGTATACTGAGAATTCGATGATGAAAGTGATTCACTTTTCTCACAAGAGTTCATGCAGAGTTCATGCTGGCAATGGGATGTTAAAAAAAAAACAAGAATACTGTTTAGCATTTTTACATATGCACCAGTGACCTTAAGGGATAATTTGGATCTTTTGGGGTCAGTGTGTTATAGTGCGACATACACATACCTGGTCGTCCACGTGATGCAAGAGAAAACATGACTCATCAAACCAGTCCACCTTCTTCCATTCCTCTATGGTCCAGATCTGAAACTCATGTGCCAGATTGTTGGCTTTCTATCAGAATGAGCATTGACTTTTTCAGCAATTTTAGCTTGACTGTTGGGTTGGACCACACGGGCCATTCGCTCCTTGCTAGTTCAATGAGCCTTGGTCGGCCATGACCCCGCTTTTTCTTTTTTGGACCACTTTTGATAACACCCCACAAGAGCTGCAGTTTTGGAGCCAAGAGTTTCACATCACAAGTTGTCAAAGTCGTTCAAATCCTTACACTTACCCATTTTTCTTGCTTCTAACACGTCAACTTTGCTGCAGTACCTGCTGCCTAATTTATCCCACCCACTGACAGCTGCCATGATAACGAGATAATCAGTGTTATTCACTTCACCTGTCAGTGGTCATAATGTTATGGCTGATCAGTGTATAATAATTAGTTTGCCGCAAACATTTTTTATCTCTAGTATATAATTGTTATCAGTGACATATTTTCTACATGTTATGACAGTATGACTAAACTTTTCCACTGTTAATGTGCTTAACTCAAACTAAACAGACGGAAACATTTGTGTCACATGTTTCAAATGTAAGCAATAAATGTTTTTTTTTTCCACGAAAAATAAGATGTTAGATACTATTTTGACAGTATAAAGGGGGATTATAGAGAAGAGGGAAGAGACTGGATGCTTTAAAGACCAAAGCAGCACAAGGGATTCCAGTGAGATTGACTGACAGGAGCAAGAAGGCTTGAACGGAAAGAGAAAGATACACAGGAGAGTGAGGGAGGCAGAGGGAGGGGATAAATAATGTAAGCTGGAAGGTAAACACACAAATTGAAAGTGAGAGATTGAAACACAAAAATAAATTCATGCCAGGCTGCAGGAGGGGAGGACTGGACATGGAGATGTGGCCACGAGCAAAATGAAATTGCAGAGTTGCTGTTTCTGGAAGTAGGGAATACGGGAAAAAAAAGGTATGAGCTGAGGTGAGAGGTAGCGAGAAGTAATGAGACGGGTAAAGTCAAATTCTGTAATCTCCATGAAGGACTTGAGTTGTAAATAATTATTGTGTTTGCTGATTAGTGGGGATATTAGATTGAAGCATTGAATTTCTCAATGCAGCCATTCCACATGTGTCTCCTCTATTTGCCATCCCTCTCTTCCTAAATTATTTCAGAAATCATCACAATTCGCTGACATTGACACCGAAAAGCTGCAAGTCTGCAAGATAGGCTCGCTTTCCTGAATCCGAAACTCTCCTGTTTCATCGGCGTGTCTGAATGAAGATCGAGCTTTTCGCTGCTTTCTCTCAGCTTTGTGGGAGTTGAGGATCAATAATCCATCTTCCCATTCACTGACCTACAAACTGAACCGCACACACACACACACACACACACACACACACAAACAAACACACACACAAAAACAAGTCAATACTCACGCCTACTGTACACACACACAAGGCTTTACCATAAGTAAAAACAAGAACATATATAGACGGGCAAGTAAAGAGCTCGATAACACTTTTAGTAAAGCTCACTGTGCTCCATCTACACGCACACACACACACACACACACACACACACACACACACTTTGATGTGTACTGATGGAGTTGCAAAGACAGTTGCTGACATGTTCTAAAGTACTGTGACTGGTTTCGAATGGTTCACTGACCCCGTCACTCACTCCCGCTCTTCGCTCTTTCCCTCCACACTTTCCTCTGCTTTGGTTCTGCAACTCTGCAGGTGCAACAATCCGCCAAAGCTGCCAGTGGTTCCAGTCCCGCCGAGACCTTCTTTACGACAGCACGTCTGCAGGGCAGGAAAACCTTTAAAACTCTTGTTTTGTAAGATCTTAAATAGTGACAGTAAAGGAGTCACAGCTATATATTTCTCAAACAGTGCTGGGTCATTTGTCGGTACACGATAACCCAAGCTCAGCTTTCAGTTTTACACCTTTTCTACTTTGCTTTGACGATAAAACCTCCATCGACCTCCTCTTGTTCATTCCCTTTTGTCACAAACACGTTAAGTTTCGGTTTTCTGTATACGAGATGGAGGCCAATACTGTCTTAAGGAGCTTATTGTGAGAATTAACACAAAGATGCAGAGCAGTTGAGAATGCTGGCTGAACAAAAGCAGCACACTGGAGAACTGCACACAGAACGGAAAAAAAAATGGAATGAGTCACGATGTCAAAAACACTAGAATAGTACTGCTAAGCTTGCAGTCGCTGAAACACAAATGACTGTGTATGGACTACAGAGAAACAACGAGCAGAAACATGATATATATAAAGCAGAGATGGAAAACTAAACTAGGTATAATTGTTTATCATGATACTAATTAAGGTTCCGATCCGTTTATTGCAGCAGAGGCTCTCCAGTGAACCGGCATGCACCACAACATCACCCTGCTTGACCTGAATGGAATGGGGCCCGTGTTAACAACTTGTTAATTAACTCTTAAATAGCAATCAGCTGTGTGTGCTGTCAGTGTCTTTTTTTTTCTTCTTGTCTGCCGAAAGGACTTTACTTACTAGAGAAAACCTGGACTGAAGGACGGATTTGTTTGCATGTGCATATGTGCAAATATATCCGGACAGACAGTGTGTGTGTGTTTGTCCTCACTGCCAGACAAAGTCACAGTGTCCTCATATTGTACTGAAGAAACACAGGAGCTGTGTGTGTGTGTCTCTCTCTGAGGTAAACTACTGTCTCAACTTTATGAATGAGCCTACTGTTTTTATATACTTTGTGTTTCTTTGTCTGGCAGAGAGCATTGGGAAATTCTGATCAGGGAAAAACAATGAAACATGACTGAAGCTGAAGTCTGCAAACAAAAGCCGCACTCTGCGTCCACACATTTACACATTTCAAAACGTTAACTTATACAATGTCAAGCATACTCTCTGGTTCCTTGGTTGTATTTTATTCTTTAGTTTAAACAACTGTGGGGCAGAGACATTTTCCTGTTTATGTTCACGCCAGAATTTTATTTAAGTAAACACAGAAAAATCTGCAGTGTCTCAGTCAGCCAGTGTCCCAGAGAGTCTTATCGTCTTCAGTAATTTAAAACCTTTAGGGCTAAACTTCCTCCAGGCTCCTCCAGCCACATACTGCATCTTAATCCAGTTACAGCTCATGAGACTAATTATCCATTTGCTTCATTGCTAGAGGTGTAAAGTTGAAAGCATATTCAGGTTACTCTAGCCTAACAAGCACTTTTTAAGCCACTGATATTACTGCATCAGTTTTCCGACTGTAAACACACAAAATGTTTGTTTCTCTCAAATTTTGTTCACGAAAATGGAATATAATATGCCTTTTCTTTTCTTTTTTTTAATCTGCAGACGCTGTGGGTACTCATGTACTGCCATGTTAAACCACACACTAGCAAAGTGCACAAGCCCGGACAAACCAGATTTACATTACATTACATTTCGCCCGTTTCACAGCCACTGTAGTTTTTCCTTCACTGTGCTAATAAGTAGCCAAAGGAAAGAAACAGCTGGGAATCACACAGTGTGCAGTGTGTGTGTACAAAAATAAACTTTTCTGTGTGACTTTCATGATAATATCCTGATGAGATAAGCATCCAAGCTGAACACAGAATGAAAGCAGATTTTAGTGTTCAACTGAGCCTGACCTGACCTTCTATCCAACGATAAAAATATTAAAAGCGCAGCGTACGTACAAGCAAAAACAACAGCATATGGCTGGTAGGCCTAGAAATGTTTGAAGAAAAGCTCATTCCATGGTCATCAGTGTGTTGGAGTCGATACAGCAGCCGTTAAAAACCTGTCACGGGGCTCACCATAAGTGGTAGGGGGTGTGCTCCATGTGCAAAGGCTCAGTCCTTGCCTCAGCGGCCCAGTGTTGCATGTCATCCCCCCTCTCTCTTTCTCTTTCCCCACTTTCCCGTCACTCTCCAGCTACTACTATACAATAAAGGTTCAAAAAGAAAAACCTGTCAGACGCATGGACAGGTTCAGGACTGGAGGAAAAGAGGATTCTGACCAAATGATTGAAAACATTCGCAGTGCTGAAGCCCCTCAGCACCCACAGACCTTTTGCTGACTCCAAGTTGAATTTTTGGACAATGGTGGTGCAAGACATGAAGAAAATATCTATTTGAAGGAATGTTGTATCTATAAAAACATGGAGAAAACATGGATTATTTTGGTTTGAATGTTTCACTGAGTCTTCCCTGGAGACATATAGGACGAGATGAATGACAATGACTGCAAGGCTTTGTGTGTGTGACCTCTGCTCAGGTGAGGCTCTCTCCCACCTCAGCACAATACGATATACTAAGAGTGTTCTCAGTGAAAGAAAAGGTCAAATGTAACTATGGTCATCAACATGTCAACTTAGGCCTTTTACAGCAGTTATGAGTGACTTAATAAGCCAGTGACAGCCAGGTTTAGTAGCCACTCCTCAGTAATGTCAGGCACAATGTTACATTTAACTTTCTTTGCTCCAATATGCACTATTTTATTCTTTACATATCTATACAGAAGCATCACTTCTGTCTAACTCTACAGGCAGAGGAGGCCTCAGCGGTCTCGCAAATCTACTTTAATTTGCTACCAAAGGAGAACGAGCTAAAGCCCTGAAGCTGCTGATGAAGCAGCGGATGTCACATATTCACTTTTATAGATTATCATGTGGCACATTATGAGGCAAAGTCAGACAGCCATTATGGAAAATGAACTGGTTTTACACATATGAACTCCAGTCTTGCTGATGTTTTGCCTTTTTTTTTAAAATGAACTACAAGGAAACCAGACTGTAAATTCTCACAGGTAGATTCAGAACTACAAAAAGCCTAAAGCATAAATTCAGTGCAGTTCATAAATAAAAATGCGAACACAACTTTTCTAACGGAGAGTGGAAGAGTTTAAATGATGCGGAGATGGTTGGTTTCACTTGCATTCTTTGATTGAAGATGTGTTTTGTTGGAATGAATTTTAGAAGATATAACCTGACATATTATTATCTCCCTGTTGGTTTTAAATCAGACAAATTGATTTCTGCTAATTGGAATCAGGTTTTATTCCCTTTGCCAACAACACAGTTTTTGGCTCCAACAAAAACATCTTTTGACAACGAGGCAAAACGCAGTCCAATAATATTGTTTTGCACAGTACAAGTATTTTAATGATGTCTTTATCTTAATACATGATAATAAACCTGTGGGTTATATTATTGCATATTTAGAGAAAGAAGGTAAACTGCCTAATTGTTTTCATGGCTACAGTGAACAGGCATGTGAAGTAGTCTTCGTCAATGATGCCTCGAGGCTGAAAGGTTAGGAGAGGCTCATTAAGGCGAGACACCAAGTGGCAACCTTGGTGTCTCTGAGGTTGGCTACAGAATGAGTCAACGTCCATAAGCCTCTATAATATAATGTACAACTTCACACCAGAAAAAAACATGTTTACAGCCTGGTAAATGTTGGTCTTGGCCTTGGTCTCCATAGGTAATCTCCGCATTAACAACAACCGTACTGAGTTAGAACTTCTATAACTAATTCACCTGTCAAATCATATAAAGGCTTAAAGTTATGTGTAATTTACAAAGTCCAAATGAAGGTTGTCCCAATCTGAGTCTCACAAACTGAAGAAAAGTGAGTAGTATGAAAAAAGCTTTAGTCATAAATTCAGCATGCATGTCTATTATCACAAATCTGATTGCAAATCCAGCTCGGTGTTCTTGGGCCACATGCAAATCAAGCAAGTCCTACTCCAGAGAGTGGCGGTGAAGCTGTTCATTATCCATAAACTCAAACACAAACAAGTGAACAACTGGCACGAAGGGACAACGACGGAGACAAAGATTTTCCTCATCTTCTCATTGATGCTGCTCCCTCGCCCAGACAGATCATTAAAAGAAAATTGCTGTATCTCTTTCCCTCCTGTTGCGCTACGTGTGACAGGAAGAACAACGGCAACTGCAGTCAATGTCAGTTCAGCTGCCATTTAGCACCAGTGACAGACGCCGTGAGTGGCTATTTCCATAGACTTACTTACACTTCAAATGCATCTTAGATGGGATGGCTGCATTTATGCTGTGGGTGTTAACTTCTTTTCTTATATATTTACTTGATACTGAACCAATCTGTCCAAGATGCATGAACCGGCCGAGTGTAAATGGGCTATTAGAATAAGTAAAGATGTCCTAATTGACAAATATGTGCTTCTTCTGTTCGCAAATCTTATCCCTGCAACCCAGTCTCCTATTAGATCCAGATAAACACAGTGCTCTGCATTAGCAATGTACACTTAATGTTCATTCAATGTATAATAAAGGTAAAGTGAGCTATCATTCTTTCCCTAAGCAAATAGGATTCGCCTTGATTTTACTCCATGGAGGCAAATTTCCCTCCACGTCGCATCTAATTGTGGGAAGTTAATAACAGACGGAACATGATGTTGGCACAAAGCTGCTCTTTGAATCCGGTTATTATCTAAGAGAAAAATGCTCTCCTGGAATTCATGTTGTTTGTGCAGAAAGTGATTTTGAAAGGAACAGAGGGTTCCAAACTATTCACAAAAATACCTGTCAGTTCATAAAACACACCTCACTGCACAGGAAGGACCTCTCATACACACACGCGCACACGCACACACACACACCCCCACACACACACACACACACACACACACACACACACACACACCACCTGTCTTAGTACATTTACACACATGCATCAGCAAACAAACAAATGCACCCTTCAGTCCAAGTGCCCTCCTACCTGCGCAACGGTAAAGTGCATTTGTCAGGAAATACACACAAACAGACGCACTTACCCTCCTCCCACACACGCACACACACACACACACATATATACACACACTGCAGGCATAGATGGCAGAGACTTAATGGACTCCAGTGACAGAAGAGGAATAGCCTTGTTGCGGCCGTTCAGTTGTTCCACATCAACATGCACACAAAAAGAACCACACACTTAAACACACTGCTCAACACACACGCACACACACACACACACACACACACACACACACACACACTGTACATATACACACAGCATGGTGGCCATTTTGTCCGCCGGATTACTTGCCTCGCAGTTGTTGGTGTGCAGAATAACAATGAATGGAACAAAACCAAGGAAGGAAAGGGAGGAAGGGAGGAGAGAGGGGGCAGGACTGTAAGAACTGAGTGGAGTGGGAGGCAGGGATGAAGGAGGATGGCGATGAGGGCAAGATGAAAGGATGTTAGATAAAATGACTAAAAACAGGTAAGAAAAAGAGGAGGAGGAAATGAAGAGAGGTAGGAGTGGTGAAGGAAGGGAGGAAATGAGGATGGGCACAGAAAGCACCGCTGTAAAGAATGCCACAGGACACTTTATTCGGAAACCTATAAAGTGTAGCTCTGCAGCAAAAGATGTTTCAAGATTCTATGTGGGTGCCTTTTATAGTCTCTAATACATATGTATTATATACTGTATACACACAAAATATAGAGTGTATATTTCCCTATAGACCTTTTGTGACAGGCGCATAAATCATGAAAATTTGATTAGAGGAAAGGAACACGAGGGGAATATTCACGAGGTGAAAGCTTAAAGAATGTAGATTTTAAAGTTTATTTTGAATCTGTAGACTTATAAAACAATTCAGTATTTGAATACATAGTTTGATAATAATTCTTCCCTCTCTCTCTGAGATGTTTTTGGTGTTATGGCCGGTGATGCTCCCATGTATAACCGTGCTTGTAGTGTTTCTTGTGCCATGCTAAGTTAGGTGTGTGGTCTCTCGGTCCCGATTGGTTCCAGTTGATGAGGCATGGCCACCTTGGTCATTTCTTCCTGGAGAGTCGGAGGATCCCGACTGGAGCGGCACCCCGTCCGATTCTCCAATCATCAGGATCCAATTTGAGGAAGTAACTAATTTAATTTTGAAAAGCCTGACAATCGTGCTCGCAAGTGGGTTAGTCTTGGGCTTGCCAACGTGCCTCTTGGTGTTATACTTGTCAATGTTAATTGTATTAACTTGTTTTTGGGGCTGAGGTTCACACATAGCACACACAGAGATATTTTTGTTTCGAAGCATTAGATTTAGGGTTGCTGTTCTTCTGTTTTTTTATTAGATAAAAGTGAAATAGTGAGATTTTTCTTTCCTATTTGGTTTCATTTCGGTAGTTAATCCTAATTTCTGACAAGAAATAACTTCGTTTTGCCAAGTACAACTCTTTATATATTATATATTATATCACTTCTTTTTCCACAATATGTTGATGTAGCTGTAATTGTTAGATTCTGGAGCAAAGATGTGAAAGTAGAGGTAGTAATGGAGTCCAACAAGCAAAGCAGAAAAGGAAATTAGCTTCCTTTGAATTTGTGCAGATGAATGTGTAGGTCTACCAGTAATTAAACAGAGGAGGTGTCTCTGCCTGTGTGTGTTTGTCTATAAGCCCCAGGTTTACTCAGATGAGTGTAATGTCTGTGTGTGTGTGTGTTTGTTTTAATAAAAACAGTGATTAACTCCGGACGCCGACATTCTTCCTCTATCACTCTGAGACATTGTCACGACACGTCATAACAAGATATTTCGTGGTGTTAGTCCTTCAGGATACGACAGCAAATGCTTCTTCTAAGAGCCACCGATGTTCAGCAGTAATGCAAGGTGAAATTTATTGCACAGGGGAGGCAGAAAGACCAATTTGACCACAGTCACAGTAGGAGAAATTGATAATTGGTTGTGATTTGAGGAAGCGGTCAGACTCAGTTGGAAGAAACACTCCCTGTAGCTTCTGGTCACATAACAATTTCCAGCTGAGTGCATCAAGATTAAACCTTTCTGCTTTCTGAAGTTTGTCAAGGGAAGGGAAAGGGAAAGCCATTCACTTTGAGGTTACCATGACAAAGAAGCCATCATGACACCCTCCTTATGTTTTATTTATTTTAGTTTAGGTCTAGTGCTGACCAATGGTGGAGGAAGTACCTTTATTTAACCCTCATCACATCACATAATCACCATCAGTGAACAACTGGATTTAACCGGCCCTCACCGCTGGAGACGGAGGGCTTGTTTTCCGTGGGACAGTTCACCGAAGAGTTGGCAGGGAGGACTGACCCGGTCAAGCCAACTTTTCTACATAAATATGAAGATATTTTCTCATTTGTTGACACTACCTGCTCACACATTACTGTTGTTTTGTTATAACAATGTGGCTTGCTCGGAATTTCATCACATAATCATCATAGATAAACAGCGGGACCTAACTCCCTCCAAGAGACAGAGGGTTGTTTTCCTGAGGGAAAGTCGGCCAAAGTGTCTGGAGGGAAGACTGTTTTAGTGCATTTATTTGAATAAAAGTTGGTTTTAATGCGACGTATTAAGTATCAGATTAAAGAGGAAAAACAACTTCTGACTAGGGTCTGGAACCTTAAGTAAAAGTACCAGCCCGACCAGGTTAAAGTCATAGTAAATGCTAGTAATCATACATTCCACTTAAGTAAAAGTACAATACATGTGTATATTTGTAAGTATGAAACATACAAATACACATAAGGAATCAGGGTGGCCCTTTTCAAATGGCAAGAAGCATATTTTCTGTTGTAGCAGGTAAAGGTCGGGTTTAATTTGAACTTCTTTTTGCACTGTTTGATAGTTGAATCTACAGCGATGCATCATATTTTATATGAAGGTCATTTCTGCAAAGAAACCAGCAGCTTTAGCTTTCAGATAAATGTGGTGAAAAAAAAAGGGATCATATTTACCTCTGAGATATAGTGTCAGAGGAGTAACTGCGTCAGTTGCTTTCCAACACTGGTGTTGACACCGTACAAAATTGGCCCTGCAAACCCGCTCACAGAAATCATAAAACTCTTCAAAGACGGTGGAGGTTATAGACGTGTCTGTGCCCAGAGGCCAATCATGTAATAATCCTGCATGAATAAAGCAGGAGGCAGGTGGAGAGAAAGCACATATTGCCTTTTTCTCTTTGTACTTTGTGAGTTTGTGTGGAAGCTCAGCTCACTCCTTGTTTTTATCTCTTGAAGCAGATTTGTTTTAATTTTTTTCTTTCATTGACAAGCTTCTGGCATCACTGTGTTATTTTGGCTTATATTTCTTTATATTTACATCAT
Organism: Larimichthys crocea; assembly: GCF_000972845.2. Taxonomy (NCBI): domain Eukaryota; kingdom Metazoa; phylum Chordata; class Actinopteri; family Sciaenidae; genus Larimichthys; species Larimichthys crocea. The sequence continues at coordinate 22,789,794 of NC_040013.1, forward strand.
CATGCCACGTGCACGATTCAGAGATATAGAGAGAGATACAAATTGACGTCAGTCTGTCAAGTTACATGTCCAAGCACAAGGTGTGCAGTTTTTAGGAAACTCCATCAAAGGGTTAAAGGAGTATGCATGACTTTTAGCCAGGAAACTTAGAGAGAGCCGACATGTTGCTCAGCAATCACTGATGCAAATGAATGGTCATAGACCAGCATACATTATTCAACACGCCGTGCTGCCTTTTCATCACATTCTCCCCAGACACCACTCAAACTAACACCCATACACCTCATCATGCACTATTCATAAGCCTAAAGATTATTGATGTCTCATAATTCACGGTGACACAAAGCCGTGTAAGATATTCCGCCGTCATTTAAAAAATCATGACTCGACACAAAATCCGGAAGGAAAGTGATGGGAAAAGATGGCAGGAAGCACGGGGATGACAGGAAAAATACAGCAGGACGGAGAATGAAACTGTAAATAAGGGGACGGAGGAAGAAGGGATGAAAAAAAGCTTAAGGGATCGAGTGAATGGAGGTAAAGGTATTGAAAGGGAGATAGGAAGGAGGCATAAAAGACATACGAGGACATACAAGGAATGCAAATAAGTTAAGGAGGAGATTAGGAAACAAATGAAGGGCTGAAGGAAGGAGGAAAGATACTAGGGCGTCTAAAGAGGGAGAAAAAGAAAGAAAAGCTGTGGATGAAGCAGGAATGACATGATGGAAATGACTAAATAAACAGTATTTACCACAGTAAGCCTCCAGATGATGAGATAGATAGATAGATAGATAGATAGATAGATAGATAGATAGATAGATAGATAGATAGATAGATAGATAGATAGATAGATAGATAGCAGAATAAAATGTTAATACAAAACTAAAGTTTGTGAGGTTCATGTCAAACAATCAAACTGGTAAAAAATGTATTTTTCTGCAACATTTGGCTGCAGCATGAAAATAAATGGACAGCTATAACAAACCTCTCTTCTGCGTTCACACTGCCAGCTACACAATCAATAAGTCAGCGAGCCTCCGTCACAGTTGTTTGAATGCATTGAAAGTTTCCCCGCTTCTCTCCACAGCTCTAATTTTAAAGTGTATTTACATTTGTGAATGCTTGCAGCACTCGGGGAGCCTCAGCTAATAAAGTATTTTCAATATTAACTCCAGTGAAAAGGCTTTCGGATTTCACATTTTAATTTGCGCTCACCATTAAATCAACTTTAACATGAGGCGTAAAATATGAAATTGGAAAAATAAGATGCGAAACACGTGGAAAACATCTGTCAACTGCAGCATGACTGTTCCATTCTGTGTCCAATACAGATTAACTTCCTTATTAACATTTAAAAATAAAGCTTTCAAGATAAAGAAAATGCCTTCATGGCCTCAATTTTAGACTTTAGTTTAATTACTGGGATTATTCAGAACACTAACTAACCAAAGAAAATGCATTTTTTCCAAGCATGATCAGATCAAAACTAGTCTAGTTGTTTGGCGCACAACACATCACATATCAGATACTTATCCGGCCTTTGCAGGAAGGGTTCTGTAGCAGAAATAAAGTTGAAAGGTTGTGCATCTGCTGCTGATAAACACTGTACTGGTGTGAAGAAAGTGGAAATCTCTCATCAGGGACTCCACTAACCTCTGGCTTTTCCTCTTTGTGCTTGAAAGACTACAAATACTGCTTAGACGATGCTGTGTGAGTTATTATTTAGAGTGTGTGTGGGTTGATAAGAGGTTTTACTCAAACTCCTGCTGAAGGATTCAGCCCCTTTTGCCCCTAAGTGACTTGAAACATTGTTCTTGTCACATTCTGTGGGACTCAACTTACATCTGAGGCTGCAGACAGTCATGTTTAAGTCTAAATTTCTGCTCTTATCAGACTTTTTGGGGCTGACTGCACATACTGTTGACTGTGTATGTATCCCTGGATTGATGGCCATATGCAAAAATACTAAAAAATCTACGTAACACATTACGGCACACACCACAAACCAATTTGGTGAAACTGGAAACTTGAGTTGATCTTTCTGTGATTTACAGAGTCTCCTGATGGACAGTAAATAAACCGCTGGTAATTAATGTTAGCTCAGGTTGTAAGCTGGGCTCAAAGCACCAGGGGAGTGTTAGTGTTTGGACCACAGGTGTTTTGGACCACCGGGAAGAAGAGGAGCCGATGGTTTGCCAGAACCAGTGCTGGACAGCATCCTCTGTGGGCATAATGACAGAGGCGAAAATACCAAAGGTGATGTTGACAAATGGATATAAGCAGAGAAAAGGAGAGAGTGACTGAGCAAGAAGGAAATCTGTGACTGACTTGACGAGAGCTTTGTGATATATCTGCACAATGCTGCTTTAATAATTCCCAATGATTTTATCTGTCAACACACAGCTGACTCAGACTGGACCGGTCCAACCTGATCTGATCAGTCAGTCAGTCAGTCATCACTGCCAAATCACATTCATAATCAGCGGAGCACCAACTTAAAATGGACAGGGAAATAATGAAACCTTTTGAATGGCTGTAATTGAATTTCTGTCCGTTTGGAATCAGACGTCGCTATTTCTTCATGAATTTAAATCACACTGATAGAGAGACAAGAAACTATCATGAGCATCATTAGACATGGCCAATGTCTTTTTTTTTTAACTGAATTTCCACACACTGGTCCACAACTTGGCCGAAGTCCATTACTTCCTCCTGAGCTGAACATAGGCTGATAATGACTGCATTCCTCATGACTGATTGATCAGGCACACATAGTGACTTGCAGAGTATATAAACACCAGCTGTTCTATGCCCCAAAAACAGACCAAGCGGGTGACACCAGGTGGAAAGTGTGATCCCCCATCGATTTCAGCTGTTAGATCGACTTTGAACCGATGAATGAAAGAAGACCCGAAGGTTACAGAGAAGTTGCTAGACTTCAAATGAGGCTCCGGCTTGAGATTTCTGCTGATTCACGATAATGTTTTTCCCTCCAAGTCCTGGTCCTGATGAGGCTTTGTCAGCTTTCATATGTGTAGGGGTGTCATTGAGTCTGTGAAGCCGTCAAAGCAGGGTTCAGAAAGAAAAAAAAGTCTTTCAAGTTTTGCCAAATGACGGGTGAAATCATCGTTGCATCACTGCGGCATGTTTTGGGTGACAGAAGTTGTGTGTGTGTGTGTGTGTGTGTCGTATCAGTACCTGAGAAGGTGTATAATTGCGTATATACCGCGTGTGTGTATGAATGTAGACCCGTGATGGCTGTTGTTTTGACAACAGACAGATGGGAGGTTTCCTGCTGATAATTGGCCAGATGTGTGTAAGAGCGCAATGCAGTGTGTGTGTGTGTGTGTTTACTTTCTCCTGGTCCATCTTTTAAATATCAAACAATGGAGACCTCACACTGAGAAACAGCACGGCTCGAAAACACACAACACACACTGAACGCACGGAGAAATAATCGCACCCCAGAGATGAATTAAAATAAGCATACAGACATGAATGTGCTGTACTCGCAGCGGGGTGGAAAACATCAACACACACGCAGCAGGAGGAGCTCTCCCCACTGTGTTTGCTTTTAAATAAAATGTCAGGCATGTCACATTTTTCCTCCAGAACTATGCAAACAGTAGAATATCCTTTAAATAAATTGCCTCTTCTTCGCTTAAACGCATTTAATTCGTTTTCACAAATTACTGGCAATCATTTAAATAAGCAAACGCTCACAGAAACACTTTTGTTTTACAAGTCACATGGACTTTAATTTGCTCTAATGAAGAACGTGACGCGTCTCTTTAATGAAGACACAGTATAAAAAGTGAAATTGCTTTTTTTGCTGCACTGAAGCTCGGGCGTCGTTCTGAAGAGACAGCACAGAAATCTGTCCCAACACTTCTGAGTCACGCCGAGCTGAGTCACACTCCAACCTGTTGAGATTTTGTTCGTGTGCAGGAGGAAATATAAAGACCAGATCATTAACAAATACACCACTGTTTGATTCTCTTTCTCGACACTTAATTTGCACCTGTACTGTAGAGGAACAGATTTTAGCTGATTATCACAACACAAAACTCTGCAATCACAAGAACAGACCACTAAAATATATCTATTCTACTCAGGGAGACCAGAAAGAGCATTATAATAGTCCGTTCTGTTAGTAATAAAGGTGTGCATTTAAAATTTAAAACCTTGGGGAACTCCACAATTAAATTTATAGCCTTCCAATGAACATTCACCTACTAAAACTTTTGTGTTGTTGAGATTGGATTTGAACCAGTTAAAGATACCAGAGAGGCCAATTAGACTATCTACCTAAAAGTGATGCTGCAGTTAAATTCAGTAGTAGTATTACTAATATACTAATAATATTCTGGGTCAGTCATTCTGGATAGTTGGTTGCTGAGTTAAAACTGATAAAAATAAAAAAGGGAAACAAAGTGGCGCACACAACAATAGGTGAAGGTTGTGCTCCCAAGTCATCAAGTACTAATACATTGGGATGTTGGCTCAAAGATAGATGATTGAGCCTCTTTCTTAGCAAGAACGCCACCTGTGAGACACCTGGGAGACATGGTTGCCATGAAATAACCTGGGTCAGTCCGACAAGGCAGTAAAAGGATTTTCTGATGATTTCATCCACTTAAGTCTTAATAAGGATGTATGAATGAAAGTGATGAAAGTGGAGGTGACAGGAACAACTCCAGTAATCCTGTATATTAAATCAGCGTGTCGCTCGTCACTCAGGATGCAGGATGAGCGCCTAAATATCAGAAAACAACAGACATTTTTTTTAAAATCATCCGGCTCCTTAAAATGAATTAATTTGATTACATTGTTAAAGATACCTTTGAAGTCAACTTCACATTCTTCCTCTTGCCTCTAAACATGCTCACACTTGAACAGATGAACAAAATGAATTCATTAAACTAATAGCCTACTGTTTGGAGGGTTGTCTACTGTGATATTAGCTCCATTAAAATCATCCGAGAGAGCGGAGAAAATGTATCGGTGATAAATAAATTAATTGAATTAATGTCAGGGTAAATCCACCAGGAGATCATCAAACTGCAGGAGCCATTAATGCTCATAGAAAACTACTTTCTGCTAGTCTGTATGCACAATGTAATTATTATGGTTATTGTTCATTCCTTGTAATTATGTCTCACATTGCAATTTTTAAATCAGATCTACTCTGTCAGTGGTTACGGTTTAGGAGAATGGAGGAAGTTTGTTTTTCACTGATGATGGTGATGTTAATCCATGCAGACATAACATATTTGAATGTATTCCTTCCTTATAATATATAACGTTCCCTCCTTTGAAAGAGCAAATGACTAAACACAGACTACAGTCAGGAGGTTAAAATGAAACAGTCGACGGTTTAGCCTCTGACTAGAGCCCTTGTTAAAACTGAGCAAATCTCTGTGCACACAGTAAAGTTGACATGCTGCTACTGGGTTTAACTGGAGGCCAAGACTGTGACCTAATTTGAGCTTCACATGAGAGAGAGGAAGAAACCACTAATTTAACCACCCACCACACCACCCCTTGTTAAGGCAGAATAAATCTCAGACTCAGACAGTGTGTAAGGCTTTTGAAGGACTACCATGCTGCATTCAAATTGCCTTATAGACCCCCAATGGTGGTTGTGTATGCATGAGCGGCTGGGAAACGGGGGAAATGTGATGATGATGTAGCAGCCTTATCAACAAGGAAAACCTACACACGTCCCACTGTTGATTTTAAATTTTTGAATGCGCTAATTGAAAGATGTAAGTAAATAATCTAAGAAAAATGGTTGTGATGACAGTTTAGCTGAGTTTATTTAGTTGTCCAATATGCACTGTGATGCTGTATTGGCTGCAACTTCACAGGCAGCTGTACTCCAGTGACAAAAGACTTGATGAATTATCTCGTTATCTTTAGAAAACAGCTTTTTGTTTCCTGTTTGAGAAAACGAGCTTCGTTATCTCGAGATAATTAAGTGATAATTGGAAGCGTTTCCATCCATTCATGAATAGGTTTTTCTTTTATGTCTAAAAATCATAACAGCTCTGCTGGAATAGCGTAAAGAATTTCTCTGAAGTCGCTGTGGAAGATCAGGGTCCAAACCAATATGGATCTTTATCAAACAAACCGTTTCTTTAGGTTTTTTATTTTATTTTTTTTTTACCTCAGGTTCTTTCATAATACATTTAAACTCTTCGTAGGAAACGAGCCGCTTGTGTTTTCAAATGGCTGCAGAGAGCTGCAGGTACCTGAGAGGGTTTGATAGTCACTAAACCAATTTTTCTCATTTGATGCCTTTCATCACAGTAATGTAAGCTGAGAGCAGAACTTCGCCAATCTAACTGTAATTATAGGTAAAAAAATTTTTTAAAAAAAGAACCATTGGCTGTGCTTTGAAATTACCCATAATCACAGTGAAGAACACGGTTGTAGGTGTAACGGCTTCCGCAAAACAGGAAAAGGATTGTCAGAAAAGTTTTCTGCCAAAGTGTTATAACTCTTTTTTCTTTATTTGCTATTTATTTTTCACACCGTGCATCAAAACTTTAAAATTTCACACGTGGAATTATGTGATGAACAGGAAAAGTGTCAAATTGCTACTTGAGCTCTGTGAAGCATTCGCGTGGCCTCTAATCTGAGGCGGCGTTAATTGGTCGATTACTGTAACTGTGATGAACTTTCATCCTCTGGAGCAGAGGTAACTCTTGGTCTTCACTTTGTGAGGTAACTCCTCATGAGAGCCGGTTTCATCATACTGTTTGATGGTTTTTGCAACCGCACCTTTGAAGACACAATCAAAGTCCTTGAAATTTACTGGAATGCCTTCATAGTATACCAACAGTGCATCTGAACAACCTGGCTGATGATCTCAAAGACATTAAGAAGGGGAAAAATAAATCCACTAATTAACTTTTGACAAGCCGCATCTGTTAAGTGAAAACCTTTCCAGGTGACTACCTCATGAAGCTGACTGAGAAAATGCCAAGAGTGTGCAAAGTTGCCATGAGAGGAAAATTATGTTGTTACGACCAATTGGCAACCTCCAGTAATTCCTTGAGCGATCATATGGGACAGGCTACAGAAGTGAGTCAATCTCCATAAGCGACCTTATTAAAACAGCAGAGATGTTTACAGCCTGGATCAGACAATGGTTTTGGTCTCTATAGCTAATTTCCCCGTTCGAAGCTGCGCATAATTAACAGCATGGCTGCTTTGATTGGCAGGTAAGTGCCTTTACAGATGGCTTATTCAAGCACCCAGGCGTCATGCAACTGCCTGACGATCCACGTCTTTGCCGACATTTAGATAAGCCGGGAGGTGGAAGAAGCAGTGCATCCAACATGCTGCCGTCTAGTGCCGCATATTTCTGGCTTTTAAAATCACTCAGGCTCTGTCCGTTATTCTTTATACTGTCATTGGTTACGACCCAGCTCATGTTGGGAAGTAACAGTTATTTATTTGTATTAATTATAATACAGAGGATGGTGTTCAAATCAAAGAAATAAATATAACCAAAAGAGTCCTCTCTAAAAATCTGCATAACAGCTCTCTGATCTCTACAGAAGGAGCAAATCATGCACTTTATGTCTGGTGCCAGGATGGAGCATTGCTGATGGACATTTTTATGTTGAAAATGTGCCTGCATTGATTCTTTATGGGTATCAGTGGTATAAAGAAAGAGGCATCTTCAGGCTAGTATAGCGAAGCAGCTGTCTGTCATCTTCAGAAGCATTTTTTTACTGCAGCCTTAACTGGACAGCCTCAGCCTCATCCAACCACTTATGAATGACACCCCGGAACATGTGCATATGTTCGTTTAACGCTTGGGCCAAAATATCTGAAGCTGTCGTTTTAACGTTACGACTGGATGAATCAGACTGGCTGTTTGAAACTGAATTAAAGAGACATCGATCGAGTTTCAGGTTTATTCAACACTCACTGTGCGGTGTTTCTCTCTCTCTCTCACACACACACACATGACCTATCAAACATTCATTTATGATGAACGGGAAGCCAATACGTCCAGTGACTAGGTTTACATAATGTGAAAGCAAATTCAAAATAGATATTACTGAACTGAAAAAATCCATATTATTTACTTATTGATCGGTGGGGGTAAACTTCTGGAAAATAAAATGCACATTTTAAGTGTTTACTTTATGAATATGGTTAAAGAAATGTCTGTTCCTACTGTAAGCAGAGGAATTCAGGAATGTGAACCCCGGTCTCAAGTGTTAAAGTCCACTGTTACCCCAACTTCCCTATGATTTATGATTTCTTACACTACAAAAAAATCTTTGATAGGAAGCATAATCCAGGCAGCAAATATGTAGAGGGCATAGAGTTTACAGGCACTGCAATAACCCCAGCTCCCTCCTCCCCCTTGTGTTTGGGATTTAGCGGTATCAAGGGATGAGGCTGCAGATTGCAACCAAATGAATAAGATTGATTGATATAACTGAATCAATTTCCAAGAGTGAAGGACAAATAACAGTACGACTAAGAGGGCCCTCTTAGTTTGTCCATTCTGGGCTACTCCGTGGAAGAGGACTATGATTTCTAATGTTCATGTGACGATACACTAACGCCTCAATGTCAGCTGGGATAGGCTCCAGCCCCACCGTGACCCGAGTGAGGATAAGATAATGTGTGTATGTATATGTATGTAAGATACACTAATGAAAATGTGGCCCCTGTAATAAGTATTTTATATACATACTTTATATATAAAGTATATATACTGCTTTTAGTTGCAGCCTCGCCCTTAATCAGTGATCAGAAGATCTTTATTCTTGTGAAACTTTCTTGTGAATGTATTTATGTAGGTTCTACATAATGATATTTAGAATAATACACTCACACTTAATAACAAACAAAAAGTGAGATTTCATTGTATTAATATGACATATACACACACTCACACACACACACACACAATCACACAGAGGCACCAAGTCCATCATCAACACTTAAATGACCCACGGGGGCTTAAATCACACACATACACACACACACATACACACGATGATAAGCCACTGTTTGACCTTGGCCAAAGCCACACTGCTGACGGTGTGAATCTGCTGATGGAACACAGATGAGATGAGAGAAACACCAGACCGGTTCCAACCAGTTTTTGAACCACTGGGTCACACCTCTCTGTCTGTTTCTTCTCTTTTTTTAAATTACTGCACTGGCCCGGGGTCATTTTAATATTTTGGTCCAACGGTTCATCTTTTAGACAATAAAAATCCATGATTTCATGAGCTGTTAGCTTTAGCCTCGGTCTGTTAGAATAATATCATGAGCTGGGGCCTGTTAGCATAAGCCCCAGTCTTAAAGCATGATCTAATGAGCTGGTATCTGTTACCTTTAGCCTTGGTCTGTTTGCATAATAAAGATAAAACTTACAGGAGTTCAGTAATGAACGACAAACCGTACCTCCTCACAGAACATAAAACTCTACAAGCTCTCGTTTTCTTGGTGGACATCACGTCGCTCTTGTTCAATTTTGCGTGAACATCTCAAACATTCAATGTCTCAGATATTTATGGAATATACAGTACATGCCTGTCGGACAGATTTTGATTAATTCAGTGGATCCTTTTTGCATGTGATCGCTCAGACGCTGAAACAAGTGTGCAAAAATACATTCAGTTAGCCTTAATGAATTCAAAATCAAGACAAGACTGACGAGAACTGTGTTAAAGCTAACGAGAAAAAACAAAAAAATTGAAACATTTCAACAAGTCCCAGTGAAAAAAATCCCTTTAAAATACAGACTCAGGTCCCTCTTCTCATACTCTGTGGTCATTTGATCAGAATTGCCTCCCTTCTTCTTCCTCCCACATCATGCCGGGTTTCAGCCGAACACAAACACTCACGCCCAAACACGCCCACACTGCCCCTCTGCTCTTTTTCCAATTGGAATATTTGCAAACCTCATTTGCATGATTGGTATTTGGCCAGGTGTGTGTGTGTGTGTGTGTGTGTGTGTGTGTGTGTGTGTTTTCTACAGGAGCTTCACACACAGCTCATCAACTTTATTCATAACAGAGAGTGTAGTGTATGGTACAATAACCTCAAAGGTCAAATAATTCTCTCCCTCTCTCTCTCTCTCTCTCTCACACACACACACACACACACACACACGCACACACACACACAGATACAAACAAAGCTGTGTGTGTTGGAGCCCTCTGCTTTACTGAAGAAAATAGACACATGATCTATAAACTGAAGGTTTCCGTGTGTTCAGTGAACATCAGTCAGACACTTAAGTGCAGCAGTCTGCGGTTTGTGAGTGTTTATGCACACACAAGGTTGTTTTGCATACTTTTTTTTTAAAAAGCAAAATGTGCGATGCAAATTCATCCCGCATACTTGTTATTCGAGCTAGACATGCTGTGGTGGGGATGTAAAAAGGGAGAGTTTAACAAGGGCGTATGTATATATATTTATAGTCACATTACGTTGTGGGTGGAACAGCACTCACCTGTCACTCAAAGCATCCATGCTGTTAATTATGCCTGATTTTAAGCCTTAATATAATTTGACCAGCTGAGTTACGTAAAAAAAATCACTTCAGTCCAGTTGTCACAAATGGAAACCAGGCTGTAAACATGTTTCAGTTCACAGCAACAGAGGTTGCCGCTCGGTGGAAACCAGGCTTGTGAACATTGCTCACTTTAAGTATGATCTGGGTTTTTCTAAAACACAAACGTGGTGTATGCAAATCTAAAGAAAATCATGCAAACACACATCTCACTTTGCATCTGGCCTCTTCTTATTTAAACATGTCTTTTATTTCCTAATTATTCTGACCAAACTAATATCTGTTTTCACTTTCTGTACTCCAAACAAAGTCCACATGGTTCATAAAATGAAAAATAGGGGTCTGGTGATATGAGTGTGAAATCATGTTCACATAGCTTCAGATTCAGAGTTTTCCTCTGTTCATGTGCTGGAGTCCATAACAATGTGGTGACCTTTCTTTCTGACATTTGGTATTGTGCACATTAGCATTATTGTTAAGTGTCTCTGCAGGCATATTATGAATGGTGACACATATAAGATAGGGGACGGAAAGAGCTGACAGTTCACACACACACACACACAAAAGCCTTGACAATGCAAACGACATAAAATCTGAGTCACGTCTGTGTCGGACTTTCGTGGAACAGTAAATGAGAAAATGGACGAGCGTATTTCACGTACTTGACCGTGCAACACACTCTACAGTACACACTCTACACACATACTGACTGGCATAATTTGATACCTCTAAAGTTCAAAGCAGACATATTCTCTATCTTACACACACACACACACACGATACCCAATGTCATATAGTACACGCATGCACAATGACATACAAGACTGCAGATTTCTATCCAGTTAACATCTGACCCAAAAAACACCACTGGGTCTGTCCAAACAAATAAATAAATTATACTTATATGACCTATATGACCTGATCAGTATAGCCTTCCTTGATTTAAATAGAAAACTCAAGCAACAGCAAAAAGGGCAAAAAACTTATGGACACGACATGCATTCAAACGTATATCAATTAAAAGTCCAACACACGTCAGCCACACCACTGATGGTGATAGCACACACTGCTCATTCTCCATGTTCCATTAGGCTCCTCTAATCGTTTTAAACATCTCTGAGCTTAGAGAGTGAGCGCCCAGCAGTCACATCTGTGAGATGGGGATTGTCAAAAAAAAGAGCCAAAGAGCCATGCATACCTCACTGAAAATACTCATTTTAGCCAGTGGCTAACATTATGATTTTCTGCTAATTGAGTTGAGCACTAATGAGAAGTTTCCCCTTCAGGTTCAGGTGCAACCTCCCTGTAATACTTTTTTATTGCAAGTAAAACGAATAGAATTGACAATATAGATGCTTGTGCTTTGCTTATCAATGAGCACTAGTAAGTACATATCTATCTTTATGTTCTGAATCGCAAGTATAAGGTACTATAGCAAATCATCAAGGCATCACTGTTTTTGCTGCTGATGGTTCTTGAGATAGTAGTGGATTAAACACAACAGGGATGCATAAAGAGCTCAAACACACATGGTGGGATTAAAAAGCTGAAATGTGTCTGTTCCTCTGTTCTTCTCACAGATCTTACCGAGGTAAAATGTTGAGGATTCTCTTCAGATTTCAGTATTGTCAGCCATGTCGGAGGAAGTGAGACGATTGTTTCAAATAAGTCGTCATTGTATTGTGATATATGGTGTTTTTCTTCTGAAGAGACACCAGACATTTGTTCAGGTAGACTTTGTCCTGTGAAATAGGTTAATGCGTCCATCAGTACCTGAACCGAGTCACAGTCCTGCACTCTTTGTACTTCTTCGCTCTAAAAGACACCGACAACACTGTTCTCTATGATGTTATGTACTTTTGGGAGCTGAATCATATTTGACATTGTTGATAGATGATGCAAAGAGAAACAGAACTGAGGGGAGGTTGGAGGGGAATCCAATTTCTGAAGGACACGGGACATTGCTTGTCTATATCTGTCTGTGTTTTATATATTTGGCCTCGGAGACAGCGGCGCTTTGAATGTTCGTTCTCTGAGGCAGCTCCAGTGGAGCTTTTTGCTTCAACTTCATAATGTCCTGATGGGGAGAGAGATGGAGACAAAGCGAGGAGGGTGCATAGAGAGAGGAAACCAGTTGTAAAAGTGAGTAATAAGACAAAGAGATGTTGTGCACCGGGATGTGACAGGAGGTTCTGACTCTGTGTGTGTTTGTGGAGGAGAGGCTAAGTGAGGCAATCTATCTGTCTGCTCGTCAATGTATCTAGCAGCTCTATTTTGATTGATTGAGTTGATTTATGGCAACATTTGGGGACACAGAAACCGTATTTGAATGTAAGTTTAACAAGCAAGGTTGCAAAGTAAATAGCCAAAGCAATTTTACAGAGAAGCCGTTAGCGATAATGAAGTGTTAGTTCGCACTGATGGCTTCATTAGGACATTGCGGGCTTATGTAATAGTCATGGTGTTCTATTAATACAAAACAAACGAAGAGGGAAGAGGCTTGAAATTCCACCGAACAGTTCAGTGGCTGCTAAGCACAGCTTCAAATCGTGTCCAATCAGGTGAACGGAAAACAGATGGCGAAGGCTCATTAGGGTGATGATGCTCGGCCAAATTCAGAGATGACATTCCTACATGCGGACGATAAAACTCTGCATGTTTTTATGACAGTTAGTCCGATTTTAAAGGAGGAAATAAGAGATGTGTTCAAGGAAAATGCCAAATTAGTTCTAAAATCTGCCTTTCCAAGAAATAATGCATCATCTCTGGCTTTAGAGGAGTCTTGCAAAGCCTAGAAGAGTTTGAAAGCCAGTACCATTCATCAGGCAGGAAGGGTGTTCACAAAATCCTGTTGGTTGTGGGTTGGAAATGTAACCGCAACATTTATTAAATATCTCAACCTCTGCTACTTCACTTTTGACCTTTTTTTAATCTCTTGTGAGTCCAATAAATCACGAGAGAACCCCTTTAAATCAAGTTGCATGCAGGATACCAGGAGATCTGACTGAAAACTGCCCTGTTAAGAAAATGCAAGCGGCTGTGTTGGTGTGGGCGTGTTGATTTAGGTATCAATGACGGCAGTGAGGGCATAACATACTATCCCAGTAGGCTGATTTGAGTAATAGATCCATGTCTCAGCACACTGCACTGCAGTATGGCTAAATACAAGCTGTTAAAACAGAGGTAGAATGAACATGTGTGTTTTCAGGTTCAGGCACGTACTGTTCTGGATTCTGCGGCTGCAGTCTGGGGAGACTTTACGGATGTCACTTAAATCAACCTCAGACTAGGTGACAACTCCTCAAGTTGAGTGACAAGCGTTGGGGCGTGACCAAACACTGGGGATGAGGACAGCCTACCAATAAACTTCTCGTCTCCAGGCAAAAAGTTGCACGCTCCTGCTTCAGCTGGAAAACTTTCCAGTGCAGCTTTTAATCACAGCAGCTGTCATAATTTGATGATTCTTATTTCTAAATGAGTGACTGAAGTTCAAGAAAATAAGGATACAGTTCATGGCTGAGGAGCTGCTTGGCTTTGCTATAGTGAAGTGGTTAGTAATGCAGGCTGGAGACTGATGTAGATGTGACAAATTGAGGCCGCTTTGAATTCCCCTAAACCATCAGCATCTCCGACTCGGGGGGAAATAGGCCTGTCACGCTCGCCTGATAGATTAAAATAGTCTATATATACATATATGTATTTACTGGGATACACTTGGCTCCCATTTGATAGCTGTCAGTGAGGCTGCAGTGTGTGTGTGTGCGTGCGTCCATGTGTCATTACGTATGTGTGCATTTGTGTACCTCTGCAGCCATCAATGCAGCTCTGTGCATGTGCATGTGTGCGTGTGTGTGTGTGTGGAGGAAGCATGCTTGACGCACAGGAGCTTAGCATGCAGCACTGTGATTTACTGCTCTCTCTCTGACACACACACACACACACACACACACACACACACATCTGACAGGCTACTCATGCATTTATAGATGAAAGAGAGGTTCGGGGAGAACCGATTGGCCTGAAGACATTATTGCTGTCTATGGAACATATAGATGCTCCTGGAGTAGAAATGGTCTAGAGGATACAGAAGATACAGATTGAATGACTAGGGAAAAGAAAGCAAAAGTCGAGAGATTGAGTGATTTGGAGGGAGGAAAGCACCAACAGAAAAGGACACTGGAGTAAAAATAAGAGATGAAAAAGAAGCTTTCCATAAAAGAGAGAGATCCCACGCTCTGTATGTCCGTTAAAGACTTCTTAGAGACCAGCTTTTGACTGAAAACTTAATCCTTTGTGGTTGAAGACTGTACAAAAACAACAGTACGATCAATTCATGTTAGGACCGCAGACTTTCACTGCTTTCAGATGTGGTGAAAGTCTTCAGGTTTTCCTACCAAGCAGATAATAGACCACATATTTTACTGATTTGCAACCACAGAGGAGAAACTATTCTCCAAAACCAGCTGCACCCTGTTTGTAGGGAAAGCTGCAGACTCTCAGGCCTCCGGGGGATATCAAGCAGAACGACTTTGTCACAAAAAGGCTTGTTGTGTTTCCCTGTGTTTACATTACATTCTCCAAAATAGGGCGACTCGTCTGGAATGTGGTATAAATCAAATATGGCTGCCGTGTGAAGCAAGCAAATTTAGGTTTGTCCAGAGGGGAGGATGTGGCTCGTTCACAGAGGGGACTCCTTAAGGTTTTGTATTCTCTGTAGATATTCGATAATATAAGAGATGGCAAGTGAAAGACCACTGAAAGCAAGTGGCGGTGTGGTGAGAGCAGGTGAAAAGAGAGTAAGCAGGAGGCAACGAGAGGCTGGTGAAGGAAAGCCGATGAATGAAAGGGAGCCAACACGAGAGATCAAGAGAGCAACAAAGAAGAAGAAAATCAATATCTAATTTTGAAGGCAAACATCCTCACGAACAGCGCTGAACCTCGAGACGTGATTTGTTTGGTGGCTTCATTCTGCATTCGTGAGAAAATGTATTTATTTTGCCCAGTGCTTTCTAATCTTCCCAGAGATGAAAACCGTATGATGGATACATTTTTATTTATTTACTTTGATGTCGCTCTGAGTGTTCGGCACTGTCTTTGGATGCTGTTGTTACTTGATTAAAATCTGTTGGTGATAAGTGGCAATCAGAGAAAATGAGCCGACAGGAGTAATGAAACTAATCATCATTCTATTACCAGTGTGTATCCACTGACAACATATGTTATTGGGACTAATTTTCAGAAGGAAGGGATGAACAAGTGACGAGTTTGCTTTCACTGGATGGAAAAATCAAGATGTTTTATTGGATTAATGCAAACAAACCTTTTAAAATCGATCAATTGACCTTCAACTAGAGATTTAAGGGATAGCAATCACTGGCAAATTTTGATTTCTATATGCAGTATAACATTGGTGAGTAAGTATTGATGGATGAATGAAGAAACAGTGTGACCAAGGTACATTATCATTTAAACGGAGTTGTGTATCTGGTACCCTGACCAAACATACGTTCAATATTCAGTCTCCTTTTAGCTCTGTTTTGGTCTACACCCTCACCTGAGGCAAAGATCTAGCTGTTAAATACTCCACTATGTCAATAACTAGTTATAACTATCAATAAGATAGTCAATGATACAAGACACATGTATCATCGTAAACATTTGGAGACGATACTTTGAGTTACGGTTTGTAAATATGTGCAATATTTTTTTTATAATCATTTAAGAAACATAAAACGTAACTTTACATTCTTACATCCTCTTCCATTTGTTGCACTTCATGAAGTTCCTGTAAATAACTTCTCCCATTAGTTTCTCAGCGTGAGCAGTATTGCTAAACATCTGTTAGAGACAATATGCCGATGCTGACATGAAATTGCAAAATGGATTACACACCTTGCCAACAGCCTGCATAGTTCAGTCATATTGAAAAACAACAGGAGACAGACAGGCAATTTATTCTGCCGATGATTCATCATGAATTGGAAAGATTGCAATTATAACATGCTTTCAGCTGACCTTGGTTTCTCTGACAGTGGGCAAGCTGAGCATGTATGATCACTGCGCTAATGTAACATCACACATCTGATTGCGCCGGCAGTAACTCAGTATGACAGCATGTTTTATCTGTGTTAAAGTGACATCTCATGCGTAATGGCATGATGAAGTATGACAAGGAGACAACTGATTCCCTCATCCATTCCTTAGGCATCCTTAGGCAAGTACTGTAACAGACTAATACACATATATACTGTATTGTATTGTATTGTATTTGCATAACATATATAGTAATATTGAAAATAATGTGTATCTGTTGTCAGTTTGAGGTACACCTAGTTGCATCTAATACAACATTCTTGCAATGAAATCAAAGCTCAGTTTTCGTTTAGAGGATATGCTTCAGTGGTAACCTGACTGCGCTGTCAGTCATTCTGTCAGACAGCAGGAGTCATCATTGGAAGTGGCCTGCACTATATGCGAAGCTCTTTAGCAGTGTTTCTGAGCAAACAGTTACTTCTCACACATGTCACCATGGACAGTTGTATCCGCGATGTCCCTTCAGAGACTTTAGAAACCCGATGGTTGGGGTTGGCTGTGTGGTGCGCGTGGTGGCTCCGGCCATCGCCATGTTGGCAGTCCTGCCTCTGCTGGCTCCCAGCTTCGCTTAAAAAAGGGCAACCATGTTGAAAAATATTGATGTGATATGTTGATTCTGGTTAACATTATGATACAGCTGCCTCCACAGCAGGTCTGGGGACATTTATGAGACAAAACATCATAATCTCAGACATAGATGACTTTAAAATATCCTTAAAATATAAAATAAAGCATCACCGATTCTAATCTTCCACAACAGAATTAAGCAAACATTATTACAGGTATTGTTAGATTTTAATATTTAGAAGGTAAAGTCTGCTGTTTGTCAGGAAAACATAAATCGAGTGAGTCTGTGCTTTTGTGCTGCAGCTGCTGAAATGTTCACCATTGCAATGAGCAACAACAACAACAACACACACAAGATACAAGGCGATAGACCCCACCAAGGTCACCCACCAAACACACACATGCACACCTAGACTGGAATGTGTTGGCCAATGACGGCTCCACTGTGAGAGCATGTGACCTCTATGTCTTTCTTTCCTGCTCTCTTACTCTCTCTCGTTTCACCTCCCTCATTAACATATTGCCCGATACCCCTCGCTCTCGCTCTCACTTTCATTTTGCGAGGCTGTCTTCAAGGCTGTGTGCGTCAGGCTCTACTAAGCGGACTGCCACCGAGCAGCGCTCCCCTGTCACTGGAGCTTACCATGATGAATGAGAGAGAGAGAGAGAGAGAGAGAGAGAGAGAGAGAGCGAGAGGAAGAAGGAAGACGGGTGGGGGTTGTTGGTCTGCCAAAAAGACGAGGGAGGGAGAAATAAGAAGGCAACGAATCAGAGTGCGAGAGAGATGTTACTGGGATAGAGTGAATGGAAGGATGAATGAAACTCACACATTCACAAACATGCGGGTTAGCAGGCTGCACATTCTCCACAAGGGGGAGCAAGGATCTGTCACTTAGCTCTTGTTTACATTCATTATTCACGAGGACATTACTATGAAGCTATAGCACACATGCAAGGCTGTAAACGAACGAGACCAGGGAGCTGTGCACAATTATGTTTATTTTTTAATAGACTCTTAAAATGAACTTTATTGTCAAATGGACCTCCTTCCACTGCATGCACATCCTCCTTAAAATATCATGCAATATTCACAGATCTGCTATAACATCATTTTGCTTTGCGGCATGGCTCATTATCCTGCTGAAAGAGGCCATCACCATCAGGGAGTACTGTGTCTATGAAAGAACGAGTATAAATGGTCTACAACAATGCTTAGGCAGGCGGTACGTGTTAACGTAACAGCCACTGGAATGGCAAGAACCAAGGTTTCCCCATAGAACATTGCCCAAAACATCACATGGCCTCTGTCGGCTTGCCTTCTTCCTATGATGCATACAGATGGCATCTATGTGATGGGTGACCAGGCCACCTTCTTCCAATGGTCCAGTTCTGATGTTTCGACAGTGGACAGGGTTCAGCATGGACACACTGACTGGTCTGCCCCATATGCATAAAACTGATCAAATCAAATCAGATTTTATTTGTATAGCCCAAAGTCACAAAGTACATTTGCCTCGGAGGGCTTTGCAATCTGTACAGGGAGTGACACCCTCTGTCCTTAGAACCTCGGTTCGAGTGAGGAAACACTTGCCCACAAAAACCCTTTACCAGGGAAAAAATGTGGAAGAAACCTCAGGAAGAGCCACAGAGGAGGGATCACTCTCCCAGGACTGACAGACGTGCAATGGATGTCACATGTACAGAACAAATCAACACAAACATATTGTACAATTACAATGACTGATAAAATGACAATGGAATGATGTACTGTGTTCTGACACCTTTCTACCAGAACCAACATTAACCTTTTCAGCATTTTGAGCTACATTAGCTCGTCTGTTGGATCAGACCACATGGGCCAGCCTTTGCTCCCCATGTGCATTAGCGAGCCTTGGGCGCCCATGACCCTGTCACAGGTTCAACACCTTTCCTGCCATGGCACTTTTGGTAGGTACTGACGGGCAACACCCAACAAGGGCTGAAGTTTTGCAGTTCACAATCACAATTGGCAAAATTGCGGCAAATCATTACACTTGCTTCCAACACATCAACTTTAAGGACAAAATGTTCACTTGCTGTCTGATATATCCCACCCACTGACAGGTGCCATGGTAACGAGATAATTAGTGGTGTATGCTATGCTGCATTGCAATTCTGACTGTTAAATCTCTCGTTCTATTCCCTGTATTCATTTAATTCATTCATCGCATTATTTTGTTTGTGGGTGTATAGCTAATGTTGTGTTTCTTCATTTGCTTGTGTTGTCCTGATGAATGTCTGTTTCTTTATACAGAGACTGTTTAAATGTTGTGCCATCATCTTTAGTTCAGTTCAGTGCATTGCCACTGAATCCTCACTAAAATTTTTGCTATATATTTTTACCAACTTTTCCAAATCACAGTTTTTCAAGTTAAACCGGCCTCAGGTTATATTCTGTCATAACCTTCAAGTTTTTTGTCAGGTCTGTTCCTTTTAGGAGAGGCGCATGGAGGAAAAGCATCATCATCGCACAATAATGTCTTAGAAAAGCTTTGATACCTAGTTGTGCACTTAAAAAAGCATTTCAAGCTGTTTATTTTGAGGTTGGGATCTTTCTTCTGTATCATACATGCATTAAAACAGACACACTGTCAAATGCACTGATGGGACTTTAAGTGGATTATTGCTAAATTGTTGCTCCGAATCTCAAGAGGGTCTATTTAAAAAATTCCATTGTTGTTCTGTCTTTAGACACCAGACCAGGCAGTTTTAATTAAAGTGGCTGCAGTGTGAATGGTTCTTTCACCATCAAAAGTAAAAAGCACTGACAGGGAATAGAAGTGAGATGGGTGATGTGTAGCGTGGCTACCACTGTGAGGTTAATGAAAAGAGAGCTAAATAGATAGAAATTGAATTTGGGATGAATAAATGATGGATGCATATGGATGATGCAATATGAATGCAGAATAGGACAGAGTCAGAGTCAGGAAAAAGATTCCTGTGTAGATTCACTCATTAAAGTTGTGCAAAGTCAAATCAACTATAAAATGAACTGTAGTTGTACCAACACACTCCAAATCACCCATAGCCTACATGGATAGTCCTGTAGCTTCTGTACCTGCATTGACTTTTTTCTATATGATGCATCTGGTGTGTGCTACTATATGTAACACAGCCAATGTTTGCACGTTGTCTCACCTCTCTTGGTTGAGCCTCATTAGTTCTAATTAACTGAGTACAAGTAATAAAGCCTTTTGGATGAGTAGCAAAACGCCTTCAACTGTACTTAACTGATTCAACGAAATTGACAGACAATGCAAAATAAATATAAAACAGAAATATGTATTATAGAAGGTCTATGTCCAACCGACAGCTGTCACTATTGTATCATATGTTTTTCAAAATTCACAGAATTTCTACGTGTATCAGGCTACCAAATCATCCTCTATCCTCTGCTGCAACATGTATGTCATCCATTAATCAAGACTCTGCAGTGTATCTACGCCAGTCTTCAGCAGATTGTTCCATCAGCCTGCCTCCAGCCATGAATGCAAACATATGATTTCTGCTTGCCCAGCTTCACAGCCGCTTCTGGATCAACTAATATGACCTTAACCAACCAACCATCCGTCTGAATAAACTTGTGTTTACCGTTCTTGCAGTCATGGTCAGAGCCAAGTTTATTGGTCCAGATCTTACAAACCATAACACAGTTGTCCTCAGTGAAATAGGCTGCTGTTGTTTTCATTGCTAATGCAAATTTGAGTCAACTAACAAGAAGATATGTGTGCAAGCATTTTGGACTCAAGACCATATGGGAAAATTATGGATAAAGTCAATTCTACTAATTACTAATTAGTAGATTACAATGATTACAATACAACCCACATAACCTAATTAGTAATTAGGTTATGTGGGTTGTATTGTAATCATTTACATTTATTCAACTACATCTGAACTTGTGCTCAACATTCAAGAACTGTCTAAGTGACTAAATATGGAATATATAAACAGACAATGGAGAAACTAGATGAGCTCTTTACTTCTTCTTCTGCTCGATATGATGAGTACACACATGCAGGAAAGCAAACACAAACTCTTACACAGACAAAGACATTAACTTTTTCTTTTCCTAACATGCAGGCAGGCTTTCTGAAACCGACAATCTGACAATCATGCTCATTTCACACAGTCGCTGGCCAAGTGTGCAGAAGCGAGAAATCACTCAAGTGCTCAAGTACGAGTCGCTAACTCAAGCACAAATTTCAGACTAACACGTATCCAATTCAGAGACTGACAGCGTGCACTCACACACACACAAAAAAACCATTGTGCATAGGTGAACACATATACTTTAATGTCATGAAATCGGACCTTCTCTTTTTCGCTGTCTGTTTCCTTACTGTGCTCTTAGTTGGAATCATGACCAGGTTCATTAAAATCATCCACACAACATCAAACATAGTTGGCTTCTGTGCTTCTTGCCAACCTGACCTCGCTACCAAAGACGTCAATTGGAAATGCAACTACAGCCCAAATCATTCACTCTATTTCCTCTTCCTGCATCTACACTCTGGTCCCACACATCAGCCAGTTGCTTTTCTAAGAAAGCTACTTAACTAGAACCTAGTTCATATAACAATTTAAAAAAAACAAAAAAACAACCAGTGCAGTTTCCCAAAAAACTTTAATCATGAATACTGTTTGAAAGCCAAGGAGGTAATCATCCAGACTACTTTATTGTAGACCAATACAGGCAGTTGGGCTGGACCCTATCTCAGCTGACTTAGGATGAGAGGTGGGGTACACCCTGGACAAGTTGCCAGTTCATCACAGCGCACATGGAGACAAGCAACCATTCACACTCACAGCCACACCTACGGCCAATTTAGGGGCACCAATTAACCTGTTAAGTGCATGTTTTTGGACTGCGGAAGGAAACTGAGTACCCAGAGCGAGTGGATAATGTCAGTGGAGTGGATAATGAGTTATTTCGTCTGTACCAAATTTCATGGCCACCCATCAAATATTTAATAACATATTTCAGTCTGGACCAAAGTGGTGAGCTGACATTGAGATCTCTAGAAGCTCACCACCGGCATTTTTAAAACGAATAAATGGATATTCTACCATCCATGTGCCTCTTCCATATCTTTTAGTCTATTGGTGACAGCTGATGGAAAACACCTGAAGTCAGTGGAATGAGTACAGCATGAGCAAAATATTTGAAGTTTCAGTCTATAAAGAGAAGTGCGGCAAACGTTTCCAGCTGTGGGTCACAGGAAAATTATCATTTAAGAAATGATTTTGTTACTTGTTCTAACACCGTCACTCCTCCTCCATATAAACAAACTGACACAATCTTTCTTCTGCTGTTCTTCTGTACTGTACAGCTAATTTATGGCTGTTTGTTGTGAATGAGATCTACTGTGTCAATGTTTGTTTTTTGTGCGCCATAGCTGTGAAAAATGATTTCCTCTTGAGGACAATTAACTAACCTAGAATCACCTACACACACACACACACACACACACACACACACACACACACACACACAAAGTAGACTGCTCCATTCTTAGAGTAATAAACCCACTATGTGGTGGTAGCTAAATATAGCAGCTTTTAATTGCTTTCCAGGTTTAAAAGTAACTTCACTGGCAATCTCTCTTTGTTTCTGGCCATTGCCTCACAGTGCCATCAGTAAGCCAAAAGCTGTGTTTGTGTGTGTTTACCCATTTAAGTAAATGGAAGAGTCTCAGTGATGTCTATGCATGTGGGAAAAAGTGTGTGTATGCTTTAATCATGTGCTTGCATGTGTGTACTGAGCAGAAGCATGCTGATTCAGATCTGTAGTTTCAGTGCTAAATGCTTTAAAGTATAGCAACCAAAATGTTCCCAGTCATGCACCTCCATTATCCCTCTTGCATCTTCTCTATCTCTCTCTATCCTACTGCCGTTCTTTACAGTAATTTCTCTCTCCCTGCCTTCTGTTGCAATTCCACTGCTCCTATCTGACTTGCCCATTTCATTTACCTCTCACTTCCCTCCTTAAAGTAGTCCTGATATATATGTTTTTGTTTTCCCTCTGTCCTCGTCTCATTTATTTCTATCTGCCTCTCCCTCTGGGGACAGCAGGAGGAAATGGCAACATATGGGCTTCTGGTAAACAGATGTGAGTTTTTGATTCAAAATAGGGAATAGGAAGCAGATAAAGGATCTGGAGATGCCTCTGTTTTGTTTTTTTTGCCATCATTTATCAAATGCGTCATATTGTTTGTTTTTTTACTGCGTTACACTTTGTGAATCATTTGTACTTGCCATATGGTGAGAAACTATTGGGAGAAATGTGGGCAAATGTTGGTTGTCAATAGTGCATATGAACAGCAAGCAAGTGATCAACGATGCTGATGATAGGTTTTGAAATCCGCAACAGGTGTTCAATTAAGTTGAGCTCTTTGAGGTTGGCTATAACAAGTAAATCTCCATAAGTCCCCATGTTCAAATGTCCAACTTCACAGCAGAAATAAACATGTTTACAGCCTGGTACAAAAAGGTTTTGGCCTCTATAGTTAATTTCCTGTTCATGGTGCTGAATTTTTATGCAACTTACCTGTTCAAATAATACTAAGGATTAAAGTTATGCATAATTAACAGTACAGCTGCTTTAATTGACAACTGAGTACTGTTGGAGGTGGCTTTTTTTGAGCACCCAGGGATCATTCAGACCACCCGGGTCCTTTAATAATCCACGGACACAACATGAAATCACCATGTTTTATATTATCTATGTGTGTGACCTCTCGTGCCCTGTTTGGTTCACTCATTTACACAAGTTTTTGAGTAAGCTGAAGAAATATGTCCTTTCTTGCTTGATACTTCAATACATATGTCCTTAAACTGTCTTAGTAACTGATTTTCTTTTTTCTGAACAGCCCAATCAAATGTTTTTTTACCCAAATGGGGTTGATTCATCAACGGATTCAATTACTGCTGCTGGGTCGATTGAACATCTCTTGCACAATGGAAACCAAATGGATTTTCCCAAAAAATGCAAAGCCTTCTAATCTATCCCGCAGACTATACTGAAAGGATTTTAATTGGAAAGCTTTTAGACTGAAATGAACAGACTCTGGACCAAATTAAAATTTATTTGTTTTTTGTAAAAAAATGTATGCTCTGAATTGGCTGTTTTTGGACTTACATGAAGGCAGTAACGTGCAGTGAGGTCCATGGCTGGGTAGGCAGGATCAGCCAGAGTTTAAATTGCATACAAAAATATAAATTATGTAAAACTCAATATTAAAACCACTGCAAAGTCAGTCAAAATGCAGCTAGTTACAGACATCAGCGCATAACGCATGCACAATTACTGCCAATTATTATTTTTATTTTTTTGATTATATATTTTTTAATCATAGGACAGCTGAAGATAGACAGGAAGCAGAGGGCAGAAAGAGGGGGAATGACACGCAACAAGGGGCCGTCCGATGCGGGATTTGAGCCCGGGCCGGCTGCAACGAGGACTGTAGCCTCTACACACGGGGCGGCCAGAAACAGAACCACATTATGTACAACAACTTTGAGGTTCTCAAACCAGACAGTCCTCCTCACCCTGGCTGCGCCTTGAGATCCTGTCCATGTATATCATGAACAGGACCTGAGACAAGGGGCAACCTTGACTTAGTCCAACACCCACTGAAAACAGGTTTGACTTTGTGCTGAGAATACAGACACAGCTTAGCGCTGTGTCTTTTGGTGCCACTCAGGTGTGACTGGGCATAAATGAATATGAGAGGTGTCCTTTTTTTTCTTTGTTGCACTCTGACAGTCTGTGTGCACTACTGCGGACACACACAAGGCCAGCATCAGACTTGAAAAATAGAAGTGCAGAAGGTCATGATAAAATTAGGATGAAAACCCTGGATTTAATTACATTGGTTTTGCTATACCTCTGTAATGAAACACACAGGAACCATTAACTTTAACAGAAAGAGAACCCTAAAGGGCATTTTATCATGTTTTATCCATCATACAGGCATCCAAGCATTCTTTTCAAACAGGGGGCCACTAGTGGGTCTACATCACTGCAGTATATGTTGTCATGCCATGTATGCCGTTTTTCCCATGAGAGGACAAACAATTTGTCTCGCCCTGTCCCTGCTCCCACTCTAAATGCCATTTAATAAAGAATGGTGGAAACTGGGGCGCCCCAGCAGCTCACCTGGTAGAGTGCACGGCCCATATACTGAGGCTGAGTGTCGACTGCAGCATGTCGTCCCCGCTTAGCTGTCCCTATCAAATAAAGGCATAAAAAGACAGGATAATGCATACAAGAGAAAAAAAGGGGATGTATATAAAGGAAAATGATCAACAACATGAAAAGGAGAGAGAGCACAAGAGAGGGGAATAATAAGCTGAGGGGAAATGGGACGACGTACAGAGAGAAGGATTGAGACTCAGAGAAGACCGTGACACAGAAACAGAAACACAGAGGGAGGGACACACATCATACACACACACAGTTGGATTTGGGTTAGTGTTTAAATGTGTTGAAGCAGAGCTAAAAAACTGAGTTTGACAATAATTACACCGCTGATCTGACGAAACCGCGACACATTTGTGGCATTTTAAAATGTCAGTGTAGATGTCGGCATGATTGACAGTCATCCTTTCGTGGCATTTCACTTTACTACATTATTTAGCGTCAAAGTCAAGCGCAGACGCTTCTTCTTGTAACTCCAGAGCGGAGAGGAGATTCATTATTGAACAGGAACTTCTGAGTCTGCATTTTCACTCTGCGAGAGACAATTCAGGCAGTGCAACCTTGCACATTGCTTTTGTACAACAGTTTGTTTTACTCAAGAGGCTGTGTCGTTTCAAATTAACCATGACCGCTGATAGGTAAATAGTTAGGGTACATTTGTTGCCCAAGTCAGGTTTTGTGTTTGTTTTTTTAACTCCCATTTTGTCTAAAACGGCATCTGTCTTGATGCATTTTCCTAATGAGGTGAAATGTATTTTTGGAGCTTGTTATTCCATATCCTGAATATGTCACTGTGCACACTTGTTGGAAGACATTACGTACTGGGTACTGCACAATCATTTCATTTAATGACCATCAAACTGAGCCTTAAACAAACCATACTGCCATACCTGCATGCTGCCATGGTTTTATTGGCGTCATACCTGGTTCCACATTCTCGTAATAGTCTCTGTAATTTATATCCTAACTAAAAGTGAGTGCTCACGCTGCACTGCACTTTCCCAAAACAAACCCAATTCGCTAGCCCTTCACTACCATTTGTCACTTCATGTTATTGTCGCAGCTGAAGAGGAAACTTCACATTGGAGAGGAAGGTTAACAGGTAAACCTGTGGGGATGCACTTCATTATCAGTCCAAGCTGCAACCTCTGCGACTGGAAATTGAAGCCAACGTATTGCAGTTCCGCAAACGGCCACTTGAGGCTGGCAACAGAACGAGTCAATCTCCATAAGTCCCCATGTTAAAATGCCCAACTTCACAGCAGAAATAAACATGTTTACAGCCTGATACAACGGTCTGGTCTCTATAGCTACTTTCCCTGTTCGTGACAACTGTACTTGGGGTCTATTTTTATATAACACACCCGCTCAAATTATTAAGGGTTAAAGTTATGCATAATTAAGAGTGTGGCTGTTTTGATTGACAGCCGAGTGCTGTTACAGGTTGCGTTTGAGCACCCAGACTTCATTCAGCCCGCCTCAGGTCTACCGATGATCCACACCTCTACCCATTTTTGGATTAGCCGTGCGGCGGCAGAGGCAGGATATTAAGGTTAACCTCCGGTTATTGTCACAGATGTTATGGCCATAATTTAAACAGTTTATGTATCTATGTAGTCACATGCACTTCTAGGATAGAGATACAGGTTCACTGTTTTTATTGTTCACTTTCACTCCACACTAACTGGTATAGGATGGCAACACATCCATGGGTGTGTATTCTCCATGGGGTGAATATGGAGGGTGTGGGAGTATCATCTGCCACACTGCCTGTGCTGCAAATGTCTAAAAACTAATTCTGCTGCCTACCATAAGCCTGATTTTGACTACCCGCCTGCCTCCGGGTGCAGTGTATGTTTCTCTCTATCTATTTTCCAACTGTGAGCTTCAACTTTAAAACCTGTAAAACTGCCATTAACCTCACCTGCCTCGCGTCCTGATAAACTCACTCATTACGTGCACATAGGCCCTTGGGAAACTCCAGAGACCTTGAAATCTTCTACCGTGGTTGTTAATGCAGTTTGGTGTGTCGAGCCTCAGTGTCATTGAGAGGAATGCTGAACGAGCGACCTGAAAATACACTGTGAAAACTCACATGAAGTCTACTCAGTAAGACTCATAATGGCACAACTGTTATGCCTTTTTGCTTCCAGGAATGATTTTGGTGGTAAAGTATATTGTGCACGAGTTGCAAGATTTTGGTGTGCTTTTTTGCAAAATAGTACAACACTTACAAAATATTTAGAATTTGGAGAATAACAATTTAAAAGTTGATTGTGTTAAATCCATATTGAATTTATATCATATGCATTGAAGCCTTCATCAAGAGTGACCAATGGCGTACCAGAAATTCCTGCCTGCGTATTTTCTCTGAGTGGTGACAACTAGTCTGCAGATTCGCATCTGATCACTGTGATAGTTTCAACAAAAGGGGAAGTAGCCTCAAAATGAGGTAGACCGGTGAGCTTTCATCTCATCATAACTGTACGAAAGGTTCAAATGACCTTTCATCCAAACATGTCCTCGTCTTCTGCATTAGGCAGATTTGTCTGCTATATTTGATCATTTTTTTACCAATACCATTTACAGTTCTGGCAGTTCTGTGTATGCGTGCGCAGACGCAGTAGAGAGTTGTGTCATGTCCGTGTTAGCTCTCCCTGACCCGGTTCTCCCTCACTCAGCATTGTCAGAACTTCTTCGGCATTCGTTCTGCTTCTGCTCCGGTTCATGTTTACAAATCCATCTATCCAACCGAATATCACATACACACTTAAAACTGCTTTTTTGGGTTATTTGGGTAACCCAACGCTGGTCCAAAGTTGGACCTGGCCAATGCTGTGTTGTTTTAGACCAGCAGGGTTGGGTTAAGGGCTTGACCCAGCATGTTGGGTTGAGACTGTTTACCCAAAAATGGGTTAAAAATGACCATAAAATGACCAATAACCAGCTGTAGACCGTGATATGACAGAGTGCGTATCAAAAGAAGTCAAAAGACGTTTATAACAATTGCTAGAAAATTGCTGTTGATTTCTATGTGGGGGTCAACATGACCCGCTCACCGGTTCTAGTTATAAATCACTATATCCCACATCCCTCATAATTCCCTAGATGATTAATAAAGGCATTTTAGGAAAAGTCATGAACTAAGATATGTAGAAGTTTTATTTTGAAAGTGTTACACGCGTTTGAAAATGCCAAGAGGTCAAAATGACCCCGTTAACGGTTCTAGTGTTCATGCAATGCCAGTTATCTAACTACAGTTAGCCACATGCCTGCATGAAAGGCAGAAGCTCGAGCTCTGCCTTTTTCTCCTTTACTGTGGCACAGAGCTCATGAACTTGTTTGAGGAGAGCCTCTCTTTCCTCCTCCACCTCCTCCAGGACGATTTCATCTATGATCTCCATTCCTGAAACCACTTCTATTTTCTCGGTCGGGGCTCCAGCGTTGTCCATACCTCCCTCAGTGAATCTGGTCTCAAATGCCGTGGATCTAATTGTGTCTTATGTGAGTGTATTTATAGTCACTACAAAGGACATCCAAGGGATTTTGATTGATGATGTCACCAAGGATTCAAATGATTTAGAGGCAGGACTGCCAAAATGGCGTCACTCACAGCCACCACACTGAGTCTTCAGAAACTTGTGGGTGACGTCACAGATAGGACGTCCATGTTTTATATACAGAGAGACCCCAGGGGGTCAATAAATCACTGATTGTCATGAAAGTTGTGCTATTTTAACATTTAACTATTTGAAATTCAGTTTGTGGTTTATTCATTTTACAACTTACATTTTATCGAATAGGTCAAATACTTTGTTTTAAAATTCATCGATCATCATCAAACTGTAGGGTACAACAAACAAACTAAACGAAATAATGAACATTTAAATCATTTAAAGTCCATGTAAAGTAAAAAATATGTTTCATTTAATTCATTGGGTTGGAAAAACAATACACAATACACATGTTTTGTCCCAGAGCCTGTTAATAGATTTGCAATGGGAAACCCTACTGACATCTAATGTTCCAGACAATACAGCTGCGAGCATCACGGGCACACATCCCCTTCACTGGGATAACAGTGATTCCAGGAGGGTTGTTCAGAACTGTCGCCTCTTCAATCTGCTCTTTCCTCCTTTCTGGCGCCTGTTTCCTGTCTTCAATCAGCCCCACTCGCTTCGCGGAATACATCCCTTGAGGCTGTAAGCACGCTGATAGGAGAAAGACTGGAGATGTAAGCGAGACCGTGAGGGAGACAAAAAGAATATAATTTATATAGCAGCCAAACATATAAGTAGAAAGCAAATGGCGACATGCTCATCCTCGTGCAGAGGAACGAGAGCTTCAAAAGACAGACAGAACTCGAGGCAGTAACAGTAATAGAAACACAGGGAAGGGTTTGTAACAACCACATTGAGGACATATCCTTTTATTTTGTAAGGTCACAAATCACACTCTTTATGGCAATATTTTCTATTATTTGCACGGTGCGGCTGCAGGCTGCAGACATTGAGTTCACTTGGTAATATGCAAGGCATAATAAGATGTTGTTATACCTGATGATCTAAACGCTCGAGGCAATGATCGACATATCGACATTTGACATCTCCAAGGTGCATACTTGCAGGCAGCAAGTATCATCAGCAGAGAACCCTTGTATGGTAAGATACTGTACAATCTGCAGAATGTTGATGAACTAGTTATTACTTGTATATAATTCTACTAAAGTTAGTACGGATAGAAACTTCTGACTGGGTCAACGGTTTATTAGCATAATTCAAAGGTTTGGAGTTTAAGTTCTTTTCTTTGTGTACTACTTTAGTGTAAGTTCAAAGCAGTGTAAATTTTGTCCCATTTCCACGATTCATACTCTTTCAACTGCTCCAGCTTTCAAGGCTAATTGACTAATCAGAGACAAAACCGTGTGCTTCTTTTTGCCTGGGTGACGTAATGACTTTTAGATTCTCTGAAATCTAAAGTGTGCGATTTCTTTGCAGAACATTGAGCTATTTTAGATTTTTAGTTGCACTAATCCAGTTCAACAGGCAGCATCTTTCTTTATTTCTATGCAAAGATTAGACACTCCTTTCCCCTTATTGAATTGCAGCCAATGAAGTTTGCCCTCGTTAGTGCTAAATATGATACCCAACATAATATTTATTTGAGAATGTGATGTTATATTTACAAACACTAATTTGACACATTTGCCCTGCAGGTGTTTGTTGATGTCTTTTTATCTTCCGCATAACAATTTGCAATGTTCTTTGGAAAGTCAAGGTACAAATCTGGGTGAAAATGTGTACTGCATGAGAACACAGTGGCCTGTGAAAATGTGTGTGTGTGTGTGCATGTGTCATTTAAAAGTATTGTGAATTTACTATTTAAGGTTGTATGCCTCTTTAAGCTCTGTGAACCTGGTCAATGTTGACTCATTAGCCGCGTGCTGCTGGCTCAGGATCTTTCATGTAATCCATTAGTCATAATGATCATTATCATCATGGCTACAGGCAGGAATCAATACACTGATGGCAAAGGCTGTAATGGTAAAAAGAGGATAAATGATGAAAAGCCAAGGTTCCGTGACGTCGAGCTGGTTGCAAAGCAGAAAGTCACTACATGCAGAAATCTACATCTGCATTTAACTCACTATTAATCCTTTTAACATGTTCGACCTTGACTCATTTAGGGAAAGACTGACTCAGCAACATCCTGCTGGACAGGCCCATATTTTTAATGTACTCCATCCTGAGTACCTGTGAGTTAATACTTTTTACATTATACCTTTTATCCACCACTTTCAGTCCATGAAATCTGTGGGATGGATTACCATGAGATTTGTTACAAATGTAACTTCTTCTCTCTTGCAACACAATCTAGTCAAAGTTTCTATTCATCAAGTAAAATATAAACATCTACTGAATCACATTTTGTACAAACATTAAAGGTACCCACAGGATGTATCCTAATGACTTCGAAAATGTGAATTTATCCCCTGCCACGGCACTAGCTATCAGAAATAATGGGGCTCAGAGCACTGTGGTGCTCTTGATGTATTGTATCTCACAAGATGTGTAAAGTGTTTTAGACAACAAGAAATTACAAGTGTGTGTGTGTGTGTGTGTGTGGGTTTGTGGGTTATTTCATATGATTTTCTTTTGAATGCATACCGTAAGAATTCCCTATCTTAAATAAATAGCCTGCTCTTGTATGGATCTGCATCCATTGTTGCTGCACAATGAGGATAATGACTCATTTCTAACACTCTTAGGGTCATCAAGAATAATGAAAAGCACTGTTGTGTTACTGTTATGACAATTTTTTTTTTCATTATATTTTCCAAAGAACACAGCAAAATCTGCATGTTCATACTGACTGTCCACCACAGATGAAGAGTTAAGAGACAAACAATCTAACAAGCATTATCATTATTGCTTGATTCTTATTAGTAAATGGTCAAAGCGTCTGGAACATTTTAGCTGGCCAACCGTTTTTTTTTTGCATGGCACTTTTTACTCCCTGAGAGTTGTTGTGTTGTGCTGACACACACTCATTTATAAAAGGCAAAGACTCATCATCTTAAAAACTAATCGTTGAGTCACTTCTGTTGGTCAACACCTATCAATCCCCACAGATGAATCACTTATTGTCTGTTTAAAGCAGCAGAAGTGTTTTTAGTCCCTTTAAATCAATCTTTAGGTTTTTGGCTCGGAGGGTTTCTTGTTTGGAGAAGTGGCATCAGCTGTGCCAAGCCTTAAAAGCATAGTTTCCCCTGAACTTCAGGTTCATTTGTGTTGTGAGTTTTCAGGGCGCACTAATTAGTTTGTGGTCTAAGAAAGTTTTTTACTCGTAGCTTTCTCTCTCTGTTTGTTTCATTTAATTTCCATTGCCTTCTAATGCTCAGTTGCTTTTGTGGTATTTGTGTTCATAACTGCAATTAGGTGAAATTTATCTTGTCTTTAGTTTTTCTCAGGTGACTTGAAAAGCTACAGTTTGCATGACATCGCTGAATATGGTATACAGTGTTGTTTATCCCCCTCACCCTCTATCGGTGTGATTTCCCAAGATTTAGGACGAACCTGTGCAAAATGTATTTTAGCCGTGGGCATAGCTCGCTTGGCTTCATGTGAGGTTTGGTGAAAGTTTTTGAACACCTGGACAGAATAATGATAGCTTGCTTGTGTATACATTTTTCTAATTCACATCGATTTCTGAAGGAAGAACATAGATAAACCTGAAACAGACTAAAACTGCTCACTGTAACATAACAAATGTCAACCCAACCTATAAAATACAATGCTGATTAACCATAGTGAAAACACTTTTTCATATAGGGTTGTTTCGATAAAACAAAAGCAGAGTATATCTCGTCTGATGCACAAGCTGTTAAACTGACAGAGTACATGCCAGACTCCATCACTGATGATGGAGCTTGTGAGAGATTGTTGCCTGTCCAGTGCCTTGGGAGCAACAACTCTTCCAGAGAGGCTTTCTTAGTGTATTACTCTCCCCCCGCTGGTGCAGTCTCCTGGCAGCACAATGTTTTTTGAGGCACCAAGCAACATACTAGAAATTCTGAGTAATTTGAAGAAATGTGACGCCAGCATATATTCAAAGTGTTTATTATACTCAAGTGTATAATGAATTGTGATAAATATACCCATCACCTTATGCAAAAAAAAAAAGGCATTTAAGATCCTCACACTACCTCATGCACTATGCTTAATGCACTGTATCAGCCATTGCTTCGCTGGGGAAAAGTCTCTCCAGAGTTTCCACCAGACTGCATCCAAAGTAGTCATCCTTGACGGTTGGAAAGTGAACTCATCATCTGAGCTCCAAGTGTCAGCTCCTCCCAATGCAGGGGCTCTGCAGGGGTCCATGAAGGACCAGGTGTGATGGGGCCTGGGCTCTGCAGGGGCCGTCAAAGACCATGTGTGGGGTTTGTGGCGGCACTCAAAGGGCCCCACAGCAGTTCACCTCAGGCATCATGGGCGCATCGCAGAGCTGAAGGCTGGGTGGATGGCTTCTCAGCTGGATGTAGGGTGGGAGGAATTGAAGCAGCGGCGTGAATGTACATGTCCAAACCCCAATCCAGTTCATTTGCAATATCTTAAAAAAAGAGAACCGGAGAAGAAGTGTGGTGTGTTTAGGCTGGGAGTTGGGCTCTATGTGCTCTCTTTGCAGAGATAGGGGTGGTTTGCTGTGGAGCTGACTGCGCACACCTGCATCAGATCATCATCTTCTCGAGCAGTATTTAGAGGCTGGCCTCCTGCATGCTCACTGCCAGATTGTCACCGCATCTTGGTAGACCATCCAGGCTCCTAGAGAAATTGTTATTTGAGATTTTTCCGATTATTCATCAAAATTTTCTGTCTGCAGACTCCAGCTCTTCGTCCTCCTCGCCATCCGGCTACCGCACCCATCTGCCCCGGCCTAAACCCTTCCACGCCTTCCACCTCCCTCGTTCCCGGTTCCAACTCCCCCCCGTGAGCTTGCCTGCCTCCGCTGCCTTCCCGGCGTTGGTGACGCCTCCCCACCATTTTCCGAAGTTTAATAAATGGCTGTTTTTGCTCCAACGTCCGAGTCAGCTCCTCTGCATTTTTTGGGTCCTATACCACCACCACATTACAAGAAGGTTAATTATGAAAAGTTCAGTGTGTGGCAAAATAACACCAAAGCACAGCTGCATTTCTGAGATGCCAAACTCATTACAACCGAGGAGGCAGAGGGAGTAGGTGAACAGATATTGTTACAGAGAAAGAAATGGGCCGATAGAGGAAACAGATAAGCAAAGGGCATATGAATACAAGGGGAGAATGAAATGAGTTTAAATGAGGGAATGGGCAGCAAGAGACAGAAAACAAGGACAACACAAAGGATATCTTGGCATTTCTACAATGTCTCTTCTAAAGAAGAACATGACTAAACTTTGAATAAAATAAATAACTGAGAGAGGGAAATGTTAAATATGGTGATCAGTGCTTTGATCCTCGTGGCCAAAATGCTGCTTTATGTAAAGTTGATCATCTGGAATGATGGAATACTTTAACTATAATGGAGCAGGTGTGCATGAATGAGTGCCTCATAACAACAACAACCCCCCTCCCCCGTAACAATGAAAAATAGATAATACCATTATGTTGGGGATGCGTTCTCCTGCTTTCAGAAATTAAATTTGCTCATCCTGACCACACAACAGCAGGATCTGATGATGCAGCAAAATCTTGATTTGAAAGGGAAATAAGGCAACGGAAATGTTGACAAGATTCATAAATAAGACAGATTATCCACCCATGCACTCTGCTGCTATGGGCAGTACTTGAACTAGTTTACTGAGGATCTAATGCAAATATTTTCCTCCATGTTCTTTCTGCTCAACTATGGATCTGAGTGAGAATCCAGGATACATGAGTGAATCATAGAGCCATTAAATCGCATGACATTGTCCATTCTCAACATGGATTGTTTCCGAATGTTTGGCCTGTTTTTATTTTGAAAATTGACTTCTGGCCAGCTTGATCTGCTCCGAACTGCAAGGCAAGGCCGCGACATCCGTCAAGAATAGAAAAGCTATGTATTCTCATTCATGGAGCAGAGAGCTTTTTCTGGGGTGCACCCTGCAGTGCCTTCAAGACAAACTTTATCAAGAACGGCTGCGATCAGCACAGTGTTGTTCGAATGTGTCACAGCCATGCCCGGTGGGATTTAGGGGTATGACATATGCAGTCACAGTGCTGCAAAAGAGGTCGGGGTGCATTAACAAACACAAGCACATCACTCAAACCCCCAAAAAACACATAAAGCTCAGGTAGTTTAAACAACCCAGATTAATCTGAGTCCCCAGTTGACACTGTGGTATCCTGGACATCATCATCTTCAAGTAGGAACATCAGTTTCCTCACCAAAAAAAGCCCATCGTTCATCGTTGAGTCCATCCTCACCTCCTCCACCATCTGGTACGTTGCTTATGAAGTTGCTAATGAGACTGCAGAGGAAGTCTTGGCCCTGATATCTGTTATCTGTTTTTGGATATCCCCGGGCTACATCAGAAAGATTGGGAGTTGCCCGTTGGGTACTGAAAATGCTGATGTAGGTACTTAACCGTTGGCAGAAATCAAATGTGGTCTTAACTCTAAGAGTTGCTAGTTTAGTTGCTACACCAGGTACAGTGCATGCAGCACTTTTACAGTGTTACGTGCAAAAATCTGTACAGTGTTGGCCATTTTCCCATTATACAGTGTTGTCTGTTATGAATTTTAAAACAGGAAAGAAGTGTTCTCTGGTGTTTAGAGTCTGAGAGAGAGAGATAGATAGAGAGAGAGTTCCATTCACCTACTTGCACCGAGATGCTATCGCTGCAGGATCTTATTACTAATCCTACAAGCCTGTGGGAAAATCATTACTTTGTAAATGTGTATTTGCCTTTCCATTGTAAAAGTATCCTATATGCACATGCATGTGTGTGTGTGTGTTTATACCCCAAACAGCCTGCTCTTATTCTTACTGTGTCTGCAGATCTCACAACAGCCCTTAAGACTCTCTTTGCTTGCCAGAAAATGAGGCTTTCATTGTTAATGGCCTATTTACGCAATTCATGCATATGGGGACCGATTCATACATGAGCACAGCATAAACACAATCAGATTTAGAAATAGTTGTTTGATGATGCATGCACACGCCTCATACATACAAGATGAGAGAGAGAGAGAGAGTTGAAGGTCATTATTATTATGTTATTTTGTTCTGTGGACATTATTGATTTAAAAGAATGAGCATCCTGATGTGTGGATCAGTTGATGCAGCTGCTTCTTTTACCAGGACAAAGGACACAATCATGAGACAAAGAATGTTTCCATCATTATTTGTGCAGCTATTCTAGTGGGACAAACTCATTAATGTTAAGTGGCAGAAAGATATCAATGCAAGTCCTCCAAATTCAAAAATGGAAAGTTAGATGGATGGAAAAGTATTGAATCTGTTAAAAAATATAATACAAGGAACGCTGTGAAGAAGCCGTAGATGTGTAATAAGCTCTTATTTGGGACAGCTACATGTATGATGTTAGGTAGAGGGAAATAAAGTGTGTGAACTTTTTAATACATTGCTTTGCTGCCAATTTGTCCAAGTGGTCTACTACAGTACTGCAACGTAAACCGTGGCTCCTGCAGGCCCCAGTCAAATGAGGACTAAGCCAAAATGTCGTCCCTCTGATGATCTTAAAAAGATGCTAGTACATGAACACTGATTCATCCTAACAAAGGCCATGTCATAGAGAGGGCAGATTGGACGTCAGTTCATTGTAGTGACTCTGTGTATTGTGACTACAGGGCACAGATCCCGAGCCTTCCTATAATCTTCTTCTAGGCAGCTTGTATTATGAGTGGAAGCCGAAGAGATGTCCACTCAGTGAAGTCTTCTCTCCTCACTCACCCCACGGGTTCAGCTTGTTCCCATTCCTTGGATTGTTTTCTCATTCTGTTTTGCAGTCATATTTTCTATGCATAACTGTCTGCCTTAGACAGAAAAAACCCCAGAGAGGAGCACTACTGTGTGTGCAATTAGGTCTGGTACTTCCTTAGTATTTCTTGACAGTATGAGAATTCAGCACAATGGCAATGATAAAAACAAAAGGTCAAAGTCATACACTGAACTCGAGTCATTTGCATAAACATTACAGTGTTCACTGTTCACTCAGCAAATTATTTTTCAAAATTTGGAAGCTTACACAGCAGGTTGTGCAGAGTTACACAGGAAATCAGATGTATGAATAACCTCGAAACTGCTTTAAAAACTTGCACTGGTGGATGAGCAGCGTCCGTACACAGTTTGGGAGAAACGTGCTGACTTTTGTCATCCAGTTTCTCTTCATGCTTTCGGTGCCCACCGGTCCTTGAGGCATTGGTTTCAGACCAACGGTGGAGAGAAACTGCAGAGCCCCTAAGGAGTGGAACCACTATCACCCGTGTGACGTGTCTTACAGATCATGAAATGTATAACATATACAGCATTTACAACATTTTGTGCAATGAGCAACACAAGATCGGGTCACTTTGCTTTCATTAAAAGTGTAGAAAAAGTATATCCTTTTTATTTGGAGTTAAATTGGAGCTTCTGAGATGTCTGGGTACAAAAATTTTATTCAAATAACAAAATCAGCATGTTAAGTTCATGCAGCAGTTAACTGTTCAGTGTTGCAAAGCAAACCTGCTGGGGACTGCAGGGACTGCGTGGTATGCTTTTGCCAGAGGCGCACGCATAGAATATTCTTCTCCAGTTGACAGCTAGTGAGAGAGAAACAGGTGTTTCTTTTCTGTCAGTGTTTCACTCTTTTGGTTTGTTGGACTGGCCTGGCTGGCTCAACAGCCAACAGTGAAGAGTCCCAAAGGAGATCCCCCAGTGTTCTTTGGAGGTTCTTCTTTGAGACTTTTACCTGTGATACCTGCTGCACTCTCTCCTGTTTCCACCACGGGTTTAGAGAGGAGACATGGAAAAGGAAAAATCTATTTAATTTTGGACAGCAGTAGCTAGTAGTAGCTCAGAATTTTGATAGGAAATTGGAAAGTTGCAGTTTCCAGAAGTCCAGCACAGACCATGTTACAGTATGGAGTTTTAGAGATGCCAGCTTACCGCCTGGGCACTGCTGAGGTGCCCTTGACCAAAGCATAGAGCTGAACCCTCATCTCTGACATCTCCTCTCTAAAGTCTGTTCATCATGCATATGTGTGTATTTTGGGCCCATGTGTGTAATGAAGAATGAAAAAAGAAAATCAGAGCGTAAAAAATGTTATTTCCCCCGAGCAGGATTATTTTTTCTAAATAAGAAGCAGCACACAGAATAACTTCCATCATTGTCAGTGACCATGGCTCTCTGATGTTTGCTCTCCAAAGGACTCGCAGCATGTGTGACATGATGTATGGATATGTGTGCAGTTGCCTGGAAACGGCAAGCTTTCACATGCCCTTAGTCTCCAAACAGCTTTCCAAAAGCTGGACTGTGGTTCAGACAGGATTACTGCTCAGCTGCCACACAGAGAAGCATGAGGTGAGTACTTCTGCACTTCACTTGGCCACATTGTTGTTCATTTGCATAATGCTGAGCTCTGCAAACACACATGTTGCAACGCAGGGTCATGTGTGTGTGCTCTTACTAACGAGATACAGTCAAGTGAAGGCAAACTACTACAACACTCATGCATGGTTTGATGTATCCATGCACGAGACTTTATCAATGCCTGTACCTGTATTGTGTGTGTGTGTGTCGTCAAGATTGCAAGTGAATATATCTACATACTGTATATATATATTTTTTTTTTATGCCTGGGCATTCATCATGCCTGCCATATCTCCTCTCCCACACTTTCCCACACACAAACTGTCCCACATCCCACATGCTGTGTGGCCTTGGCCTTGAACGCGACATGCCTCTCAATGTTTATGTTCAGTAAGAGTCTATCATAAAACGCAGAGCTCAGTGTTAATAAATTAGCCTCTGCAAGCAAGCGTGCTTTTCATCTCCACAGTGAATACGTGGTCAAAACAATTTCTGCTGCCTGTTGTGATGATAGTGCTGTTTCCACAGCATCTTAATTGAGATGAGATTGGAATGACTATCAGAGATGAGAAAAGATGAGAGGGAAGGACGGGACACGGAGGACACAAGAACTGAAACTAAAACATGAATAGATCATCAGAATCTAGTTGAACCCGTGAGCTTAATCGAGTTTTATTA
Source organism: Larimichthys crocea (assembly GCF_000972845.2). Taxonomy (NCBI): domain Eukaryota; kingdom Metazoa; phylum Chordata; class Actinopteri; family Sciaenidae; genus Larimichthys; species Larimichthys crocea. The sequence goes on from NC_040013.1 coordinate 22,828,983, forward strand.
TCTTCCCAGATATGACATGGGTGGACTGCACTGGCTCAAGTTCTTCATTGTCATATGCATAATTACATTAAATAGTGCTGGGGTGCTGATGCTGTGGTAAACAGGTAAAGAAAATGTATAAAAAGGTTGTGCAGTAAAGAGGTAAATATACAGTACATCATGTACTGGTTGGTTGTTTTCCCGTGATAATGGATGAGGCATAAAGGATGTTTACTTACAGGCTGTCACTGTTACAGCTGCTCATGGTTATGATTGGCTGGTGGCTATTTCTGAACTCCAAAAGAGCATGAACAAGATTATTATTATAGCATTTCTCCCTCATCCTTGCTGCTGATGTGATTCTCTATACCCCTGCATTGCTGTGATTCTGTTCTGCAGAGACCCCAAAGAATCTACGACCACTTCTGGGCGATCAACCCGGACAGTTTGATCAAATCCTGCTCTTAGATTCTGTTCTCCAAATTTCATAAGTTAAAGATGCTCTAACTTCCATTTTACTGGGCCGTTTACTGGCACACACACACACACACACACACACACACCGAGGCCACTGTGGACACACAAGCCACAAACTGCAGTTCCTCAAACGGCCACTTGAGGCTGGCTCCAGAACAAGTCAGTCTCCATAAGTCCCCATCTTAAAATGTCCAACTTCACAGCAGAAATAAACATGTTTACAGCCTGGTACAAAAAACTATTTTGGTCTCTATAGCTAATTTCCCAGTTCATGACAACTGTACTGAGGGTGAATGTTTATAGAAGTCACCCATTCAAATTATTCTACGGTTGAAGTTATGCATAATTAACAGCGTGGTCGCTTTGATTGACAGCTGGGTGCCATCACAAGTGTCTTGTTTGAACAACCAGGCGTCCCCAGGTCGGCTGATGATCCACATCTTTGCCCTTTTTTAGAATACCTGGGTGTTACATCCCAACTCTTAAGGGGGGAGAAGCAACATAAAAAACAATGTGTATGCAAATCAGTAAAGTTAACTTAGTCCGGTCCCTATGCCTATTTAAAAATCGAAATTTTACAAACTCATCCGAGCTCTACACAAAACCACGAGCTCCCCTGTCTGTCCGGTGGTTCTTGTTTAAAGATGGTTCATGCGTCAAAGTGGAGACTGGTGATTGGAAGGCCTGGACAGGTGCTGCTCCAATACAGATTCTCTGGGCCTCCGTGAAGGGATGACTCAGGTGTTCATGCCTCGCCAACTTTGCATACAGAATAAGGCACTGCAAGCAAAGTTGGCAGAGGATGACTGCCAAGACAGCAACTGACAGAAAGGCCACACTCTGGGCTCCACAGCTGGTCTTCCGAAACCCGTGGGTCACAGATACGACATCCATATTTTATATTGTCTAGTGGAACAATCAGAACTGGGGGCAAGAAGTTACAGACATGAGGAGAGAATTACAAATTCAAACAGGAAACACTAAAGAAGACATCCAAAACATGACATAAATAACATATAAAACATTTTACAGTACAGCTACAAACGGTTAGCTGAACCAGACCAAATGTCCTTTTCTACTTACATTTGTATATTTGAGTGTTGTCTCTCTGTGTGTCTGTCTCTGTGATTGTGTGTTACCTCTTCATTGTCAAAGCCTTCATGTCCTGATGCTGCTACATTCACCATCAATTTCAAGAACCGTCTGTGTCTGACAGCTTAAACATAAGCCTCTTCCTTTACGCCTTTTTAATACCCAATCTTTCCGCATGATGACATGGTCAATAAAACAATGTCTGCAAAGTACAGGACAGGATTATTGCAGGGCAAGACGGCCTATTGGCTGCAAATGTAAAATAGACATGCAACATGAGCAAAGTCACAACACTAAGGCTTCTCTTCTTCTTCTTTCTAAAGCCACTTCCTTCATTCTCGTAGGTGAGTGAAAAACGTAAAATATAGTGAAAGGACTCGAGTGAGCTGTGGTTGTGACAAGTAATCACAAGGGTTTAAGTTATTTTGACGTACTTAGTCAAGGCCAAGTGGACATGCTGTTGGGTCTTAAAGATGGTTTTCTACTCAAGAGGCCTCGTCTGTTATACTGACTGGCCGTCCTAGAATTTCTAATGGCTTCAGATATATTCTCCTGGTTGAACGGCAAATTACAAAGCAGCCAATTTCCTTTTGAATCAGTACTTCTAGACATCCTATGAGTTGGATGACTGAGAATCTTAATAGATACGACGGCTTAAATTACTTTGTAAGTGTCGGGCACTGACTCCTGTCTCTAAATGCCGCTGACTACCGCAGTATTTAGCAAAGGAGAGAGTGCAATGGTAAAGAAGAAAACGCTATTGGGATTACTTTTTGTTCTTATTCTTTTTTTATGTGTCTGTCAGGACATAACATGCAATTATAGTTGAAAAAAATCGCCTCACTATAAAAGTTAGCCACCTCCTAATCCGGCAGACAGCCTGTTTCTTTTCAATTCAGAAAAAAAAGCTTAGACTGGGATTATGTGACCTTTTTCCATTTATGTCAGACTGCCCTAAAACTACTTTCCTAACCTTATTTCTCTCCTAGGATTTAGGGGTTAAGGTATTATTAAGGCTGAAGAAAACAGTCTGATGCACCCCAACTGGTTTTAAGCCACCGGCCCCACCCTCAGCTGAATTGGACGTAGCTAATGTCACATGTACAGAACTGAATCTAACAGAGCAGATGTTTTTCTCCTGTAATTTTCTCTCTCTCAAGTTGTTCGGGAAACGTTTTCTAAGCGTCCTCTGCTTATTCTCTTTCTCAGCATCATATGAGCTTTGGATACCAACACACTTATCATATTCTCTGACAGATTATCTATGCCGATGACTCCCTCCTCACATACGAAATAAAAAAGACGCACATTCAGTTCATGTTGTCATCTGTGATGTGAACAAATAACCCTTACGGCACCCGTGCACGTACATGCACACAGATCACAGCAGGCAAGTTTGCACGTGATGCTTCCAACATTATGCAATGCACGCACCGCGTACGCATCACATGAGCAAAACACACAAACATAGATCATATCAGCCAATTGTGTTGCTCACTTTACGCATCGCAGACCGAAGGAACAAAGGCAGCATTCATTTTCACAGCTGACAGAATCCGTCTCCCTCTCATACATCACACGGAAATACTCAGAAAAGCCTGTCTGCGTCCTCGCTTAAACATGCACGTACTGTACATTGGAAACACACGGCCCATTTGTTGTCACACACGTCTGCTTTTGACAGCTATTGTGTGGTCTGTTAGCTCCGACGCCGCTCCCTATGGATTAAGGTGTTATTAGAATTAGCCTCGGTACAGCATTGAGCTGCACATCACAGAGGAGACGGACGCCAAATCTTCAAGTCTTTGTGTTCGTCTCACGTCCTCTGTGCTTACACATGTAATAGCATTTAATACCCCGATTCATATTTGTATAATCTACATATTTATTGTTGTATGAATCAGTTCAGTACATGTAAAACAAATCACTTTTAATCGATTACTTTGGTTGCCTTGAGGCCACTTTATACAGAAAGGCTTTTGGCCTCAAGGCAGACTGGGTTCAGTTCACTAACCCTCAGGCTATCTTTAAGAGCAGGCAGGGAGGAAAGGGTTACTATTACAGCTGTATCAGCTTAACCTCGTCTAATTCATCCACTGTGAGCATGACTCATCTGATAACAAGCCTACAATACACACAGTACATACATTGAGTTTGGTGAATGCAACAATCCACAGCCTTTTTTCCCCCCACACACTTTCTCGCGATTGATTTAATTATATTTAAATGATCCGACGATTGTTTTTTTTTTTTTAATTGGCGGCTCAACATTCATTCATGCCCCGAAAAACCCAATTTCTTATGAGTGCATTTGTTACTAGCTCACACAAATAGGAGCAAAAGCACACATGCACACATACAACCAATCCATTATGGCACCCTGCATGTAAGAGAGTGTCACTCTGTCTGTTTTACAGTCAGGTTGAGATAACGATATTGGCCAAGGGGAATTGCAGGAGGTGACATAATAGTTAAATCTAGAGTGCTCAGTTAAATTTGTCAATCAATTCTTTGCAGCAGTGGCAAATAACCACATTTATCCCCTCCAAGCATTGACCTTGATTTGAACTCCCACTGAAACATGTAACAATTTTAAAGAGCAGAGATTATACGCAACCCCTCCTCCAATAGTGCTACTAGTAGTATTCCTACAGGAATAGTTGTCATGAATGCAAATAAGCACATCTGCATTGTGTCTAAGAGTTAGATTAGAGATTGATCCCACTCTAATATCAGTGCATTAAGTGTTAAGGGCTAGGTGGACTATGAATCCAGATGCGGACACACAAGGGAAGCAGATGGATGAAGTTAAACCAGTTTATTGTTTTTAAAGGCAGGTTTTGGTCAGGGGCCGGACAGGCAGAGTCTGCCCAGGAGGCTGGATCCAAACCAGGGCTTGGTGGAGGGCAACAGATCAAGAAGTCAAGGGCCAGAGAGCTGAGCAGAGCAGGCAACAATCTACAAGGGAGATCACAAAAACGCCTCAACAATAGCTAAGGGCTTGAAGCGCAGTACTAACGAATCAGTGGCTACGATCCAGCAGTGTGGTCGTAGCAGGGCTGAGTATAAGAAGGTTGCAGGATGATTGCAGGATTGGGTGCAGCTGGTGGTTCCTGCTCTGCTCTGTCTCCAGCACACCTGAAACACTCACACACACAAAGACTGGAGACAGGACAATTAACCCCTGGAAGTAGGAGTGGCAGAGGCAGATGTAACATTAAGTAGTAAGAGAGTAGGTAGAATCTCTGTTTTTCCCTCCGATGTCTTCCGACTGCTGCGCATCAACTCTTGACGGGCAATATAGTAAACCGCTGTGAACTGTAGCTGCTGATAGCTTATGTTATCCCAGTTTGTTAGCTGTGCTGCCCAAGATCAGCCGTTCAGTGTTCGTACCACAGGCGGTGTTAACCACTGAACATAGCAGGTTTTCAGGCCTGGGCCAGAGGGCAATGCTGACGTGGACTGGAGCTGGTGTCCTGCCAGAACCTGAGCTCGACAAGCAGGCAATGAAATATAATATGACATAAGTGTCCAGTATTTTTCTGCTGTTTATGCAACAACTAACAGCCTTAGGTCGAAGTGACCAAAGGGGGCTGACTGCTTGTCTGGCAGTGTGGGAGGTAATGTGATTGCTACGGTATTAGTCAGATTTTTGGATTTTCTCAGGTCACTCTGGCCTGTTGGCAAAGAAATCTTTGGCTGTGGCCTTTTGCTACTTTTAAATTTGTGTTTCTTCATATTAAAATTAAATTTCTTCTGTGTGAGGGTTTTATCTACTGGCAGTCTGTGTCTGGAAGACTTGAAGTGGTCACAGTGGAGTAGTTATTCTCCTCTTCTTACACAGCCTGCCTCTTGTTGAAGTTTTGTTGTGGGAGTTCTTTCAGTACTTTCTCACATACTGTGGAAATCAGCACATCTTTGTACAGACATGAATGATCCCCAAAGGTCCTGATGACTTTCCTACAGATTTTCACCAGAGATAGACACAAATACACAACACCATTAAAATTTGACTAACCATCGGATAAAAACAGCAACTACTACAAGCACAGACAACTTTATTTACAATGTTTTATCTCCAATTAAACCTACCATTCTTTGTCAGTTTTAATAGCAGATTTTGTCAGCAGTGATTAGGTTTTAAATAAAACATTTTAGATTATTTGAATCTTTTTTTTCACTTCAACCATGGGGAATCTTTATATTTTGTAATGAACAAAACATATGGACTATTCTATTTTCAGAAAGAAAAGTAAATTCATCCACTTGCTATGCTTTAACAAAAATCAGTCAAAAATGCAATATTTGTCTTTTAAATGTAGTTGAGTAAAAGTTCCCCAAAACAAATAATATGCAAGTATTATACACAATGCATATACTCACAGTACTTTAGTATAATAATCAAGTAAATGGACTTCATTACTGCCGATCCCTGGTTTTCAGAGATCCAGGCAAATCCAGTTAAATGGATGATGGAGATGGTTTAGGACACGGTTTTATACAGATATTCATACTTCCCAAAAGATCAATTGAATTTTGAATTTCATGCTAATACATCCAATGGGAAGAGGCATTCACATTCTACTCACTCGTACCAACTAAACCAAATAATCACTAATAACCAAATGTTAGGGTGCTAATATGAATAAATACTACCTGATAAACATCAGGATGTTAACAATTACAAGCTTTAGCTGCAGTGACAGTGACTCTTGATCCGAGTACAAAGCAGAGAAAATAGCAAGTGAAGCAAATCACACACCCGTTTGATGAATGAGGGATGAAAGACTAAAGTGAAAAGCATTCATTAACCCAGGGAATATCTGAACCGCTACCATTTTCACTTTGTCACCCTGGTGATGCCTCCACCACCATGAATATAAATTATGAGTGAGCGTCTTCTTTTCTCTCACAGCATGCTGTGAGAAAACACTGGCTGCTGCCTGCACATCCACATCTGCATTAAAACCTCCGGAGAATCAACTGTCATGTTAATATCATGGCCTTTGCATGCAAATGTGTGTATGTGAAGGATATTATTCAGATGTATGAATGATGAGGGGTGTGTTTTACATGTGGGAGTAGAATGTTTGTCACTGTGTGAGTGTGCATGTGTGGCTGTCCACTCTGACCTAATCACCATCATCATCACATGTCTCCTGTTGGCAGGGTGGTTCACGACACACACCCACACACACACACACACACACACACACACACACACACACACACACACACACACACACACACACACACACACACACACACACACACACACACAACTAATGTCATGCAATCTGTAGTTTGTGTGTGAGCAGCTCCTTGGCTCAGGCTAACCGCAACTGCGATGAGACAAAGTTAGTCAGCTCAAAAACGCTAGTGTGTGTGTGTGTGTGTGTGTGTGTGTGTGAGTGCACACCCATTGAAAGCATGGATACACACAGTCCTAACTCTGCAGATAAGACTTAGTAAATATGGGTAATATGTCTTAGGCTGAAATGGTGTGTGTGTGGGTGTGTGTCTGTGTTTGTGTGTGTGTGTGTGTGTGTGTGTGTGTGTGTGTAGCATGTAATGACTCAGAGAATCAGTGTATGATTTCCCACAGTAAAGCCTTTGTCTTGTTCGTCTGACAGATACAGATTTTAATCTCCTCCCTTCATCCCACATCTTCATACCTGCTTCTCTTTCACACTTCACTTCAATTATAGTTTACTTCATATGTAAAACTTTTAGAGTAAATGTCAGCCCACCTGAACCCAATAACCTGAGACCCATCCCGGGACCTGTACGGGTTTGAATCCACATTTTATACAGTCACTCGGGTCTCGGGTTGGGTCCCATTTTAATAACGCAAGTCCTGTTTAATATTTTGTGTAATAATCTTAGAAGATCCATCTGTGAATACAGTAAGAGCTCTGATCATGATGGCTGTGTGTGTGTGATGATAGCAAATTAGTGTCGCTCTCGTTAGCCATGGCAGTGAATGAACAATCATTATTACTGTTCCAAAGGGCAAACAGCCAAAGCTATGTTTATTATGCTACATGCAACAATGAAACAATGAGTGGATTAGCCATGCTGTGTCAATCAGCACAGACAGGTTCGGTTCAAGGTCGTACATTTGCAGGAGTTTGGAGTTTTTGGACCTTTACCAATGAACCAATAAAACTCACCAGCTTTTCATTGTTACTATATTTTTAAATATAATGTTAATCTTGGCGTTGCACATGAGCTTTTCTCATTTTTCTGAGTCGATCATCTCTTCATCCCTCCCTCTCACTCTCAACGCCACTCTCGCTTATTTTGCTTAATTTGATGTCTGCTCATGGGATTGAGGTGGGACAGAGCCGAAGCTGGAGCCACACTGGAGTTTACGTAAATGTAATGTACTGAAAAGGCTCACAAATGGGATTATATACTGGGATTGACATCCTGGTATTTCCAAGGGATTGCCAAAATCTGTTTCTGTTTCCAGGGAGAAATACTTAGAGTGATTACACTGCATGTGTTTACATGTTTGTGTGCATTTGTGTTCTTATATACTGATGAATATTGTACGTATTGAAACAAATATGCATTCTCCAAACCTTAAACCTGAAACAACTTTAATATCTTTTCATATAACCTTAAACTGCAGCAGTAATAACTTCAGATCAGCCCTGTTAAGCTGGTCACACATGAACACTTGGATGCACTGTTACGAGGATGCAGAGCACTGGACCAGTACGAGTGTGGAGTTATGTTGAACAGGTTCGTTAAGACGAGCGATGACGGCCAAAGTAGCTACAAATTCTCAAATGACACTCCAATGACAATCCAAGCAGGAAACCCATTCTGATACCTGCAGGTACAGACAATTTGAAGAAGCTTCTTCCTGAGTTGATTTGATGTGGTAATGAGACAACAATGATGAGCCATTTCACCACACGTCATTAATCTGTGGGTGACTGGAAGCATAAACAGATGGCTTTTATGGAGCTGGTTATTTCCCAGAGGTCTCGGTCATATTGACTGGAGCAGGATATGATATTCCTTTTATCACATTTTTAATGTGTAGGTTTGCGTGACATCTCCAGTGAAGAATAACACTAATACCCCCAGCTCCCACCTACACAGTCGTCAGTCATTAATAGATGCAACAGGCATGAAGGTCTTCCAAAACGCCTGAAACATTTTCAAAATTCGACTAACTAACTTTGATTTTCAAGGTGTCGGAATACATAACTCATCTTATCCACTAGTGCATGACCTGCACATGATCTTGAGGTTTGATTGATGCAACAGGTGTGAGCTTTACAGTAGGTGAATATCACCACCTATACTGACAGCAGCTTCAACTAACGGGTTTTATTTCAGTCAAAAGCACGAGGAAATGTCCATTTTATTGATGATTCAGACTGCTTTGAGTCTGCTGGATTTATGTTCTCCCAGTCCTCTCCCACTACATAATGCAAACTGGGATTTTGCCCGCTTCGACAGCTCTGGCTGTTCTCGAATCACCGCAGTTTCTACGGTTTTCCCTCTTGCATGCCAGCTCTGATGTCGCTCCAGCGGAGGATCTTCCAAAGAAGCGAGATTGTCCCAGAGGCTGCCTCAGGCACGGTGACGACAACTGGGCAACACTGCCAGCCAACAAGCTCCCCTCCTGGGAACCACACACAGAACACACAGACACACTTGGAGAGAGAAAAATAACACTGGCGGGCTCGCTAACATGCAGCTCACACAAAGAGCTCAGGCTGACACCTCCCTCACGGCACTGTGACATGTTGAAGTGTCTCTGTCTGTGTTCAGCACAAGCCATGAAGCGCAGCAAGATAATTGAATCACACTCATTTACTGCTACGGTGGATCACTCGATGAGAGTCACTGAGAAATGATATGAGAAAATTGTCCCATGATTTATATGATATGTGGAAAAAACACAATATCTTGACTATTAAATGTATTTTGTCCACTACCCTCATCATTATAGCTTTGCTTAATTAACACCGGCATTACGTTAAGTTAAAGCTGCACTAATGACAGTTTCCTCTCAGCTTAACAGACCTTTTTAGCATCTTTCAGCGCACTTGTTTTGGTTTTAGAGCCCACAACTTAACTGTTTTGGAGTCTCACCCCTCTTATCAACCTGGTTTCCGTCCCAAAAAAATATATATATAACAGCGGGCAGACAAATTTGCTGAACATAGAGAAACATTTACCAACTTAAAGGACCAGTGTGTGGAATTTAGTGGCACCTAGCAGTGTATTAGCTGATTGCAACCCTCTTGCACCCCCCTCTACTAAAAACACGAAAGGCAAAACACGTGAAAGTCCCTATAGAGCTGTCGTGTTTAGTTTGTCCAGGTCCCACAGCGCCTGTAGTTATAAAGTACTCATTCTAAGGTAATAAAAACATTACGATTCTTATTTTCAGGTGATTAAACACTAATGAAAACATAGCCATGCGTATGATTTTCCTTTTTTTGCCATATTCTGGAAATGGAGCCCCATAAATCTGCTGACACACTGGACCATTTAAGAGCACCATATCCTTCTGTTAGAGCTAGAAGGGACCAACCGACTGGATTTACATTTGTCAGGTGGCCAGAAACAATCACCAGCCACTATTCTTTATATATTTATTATTAAGGCTGGATTTTTTCAGCCCTTTCTGCTTTATGTGAAGCTGTCACACTGTCAAGTGAATATAAAGAAATGATATACTGTATTTTTGGATTCATCATGTCTCTCTTGAGATGGTTCACTTGAGAGGACTATATTTTCCAAGACTAAATCCCAGCTAAAGTGAGAGGATTTACGGTTCAAACTATTTTTTTTACAGCTACTAAAATGCATGAATTATGCATAAAAATTTGATTTTAAAAAGAAAAAGAAAAAAGTTCCTGTCAGGAAGAACTGTGAGGGTGAAGGCGAGAGACAAACATGGCTGTGGGGTGTTTTTTTTTTTTTAGGATAAATACGGTCACCTTGAGTAACACAACACCTTCAAATCACCGCGAGAACTCTTCCTGGCAGGTTGGCCTTTGTGTTTATCACATGGCAGAAACCTGTTCATGCCACAACTTTCCCGAATGACACACACCATCCAGGATTCCTGTGTCGCGTGAAAGAGGTGTGGATAACATGTCCTGAAAAGTGTGTTAGTGCGTAAACTTTGGTGTTAAAAGAGTGTCCGGACCTACAAACATGTACTGTGACGGAGAGAGTGGACCTGTGACATTGTACTCAGCATGTGTTTCACACCAGGACCACTCTGTGTGTATGTGTGTGTACGTGTGTGAACTGTCAACACTCGGAGATTAGATCATACTTACGAATGTGTCTCTCGTGGCATATTAGGGATGAATGACGTGACCGCACATACAGTACAGGTTTGCAACTGCAGAATGAGCTTTCTCTTCCGAGTTGATGACACTTTCATGAGTAAGTTGAAAAAAAGGTCAGATCATAACTGTGTGTTGAGAAACGTGTGTGAAGTCTGTGTTTCCTGTGCTACATGAGAACAATTTCTTTTTTGAAGTCTCTTGTGTGGCTCTTGGCTTTGTTATCATCTGGAAGCAAACTGAGCTACAATTGGTCTGGTGCTATGGGGAAACGAGTACAGAAACTTCATATTACAGACGGCTGATCTCCATTTCAAATCTGGGAAAACATGAAAACAACATCTTGGCATACACAGTGATTAATTACTCCGACTTCAACAGACACGCTCCAAAGCCTTTCCCCGCAGCTCTGGTTTGACAAAAGCTTTAATGATTTTGTTAAAAGCTGCAGGTGCAGCTCTTGATTGCATATTGTCTAAGTTCAGCCAAATCATATAATCTGTAACTTTGATGTGTTTTTTTTTTCTATAAGTGACTCTGTCGTGTTGGCAATGATCCACAGTCCTGAGGGGATAGCTATGACATTGACACAGCACTAAAAATGTCACCACGTCTTATATCACCATGGTGTAATTCACTGTAATAAAAAAAAAAAAGTCTTTCACCTCAACCTCAGCTCTTATTTCTGAACTTTTCTTGGCTTCCTGTGACGCTCGTACATGATCTTTGTTGGGTCACAGGAATATTGTCAGGGCGCTGTGGCTCTGATCTTTCACCTCTTTACTGCAGTGTGGGAGGAAATGAAGTTTGCTCCACTCTTGTGGTTATTTCAAATTATTTACAGGATCACCTTCGACTGTAAATGATTGAGAATGAGTTCTTGTAAATTAAATAGACACAGTGGCTTGAGATATTAACCACATGACATTTGGAGGTCGAAATGTGCTGACGGAGGCTCAGATGTTGTGGTAGCTCTCTGATTTGACAGACTCAGACAGACATATAAATATGGACAGACATACAGAAAGAAAGTGCTGGAAGAAAAGGAAAGGCACAAAGAAAAAGAAGAACATAAACTATATTACAATTTAATTACAAGTGGCAAATAAGAAAGGTTACATGGAGTGATCGCAGATCGCAGCAAAAACAACATAAGCTTCATTCAAACCTTTCTAAACTCAAAAATGTGCATCAACACACAGCTTTTCTTGTCCAGATCCAGTACAGAAAGCACCAAATTACTGCTCTAACGGTTTGGCTACTTTGAGTCTCTTTATCCTGGTACAGTATCAGTCAAAAAAATCTCTCCAGATTGTTCAAACTGCACATTTTAACCAGCAGCAACATCTAAATGACAACACTGCAGTTCTGGTTTTAAAGGGATGGAAAGAAGAAGAACAATAAGGGAGGGTGGGGGACTTAGAAAGTATCTAGTACTCTATCTAGCGTGTCTGACGCTGACTCATCGAAGATAAAAGCATGCAGGCTGGGACAATGCTGAAGAATGGAAATGCACACAAGGCCGCACAAACACATGACTTCTCTAATAACCTTACGTTTGCCAAGGACAAGGAATGAGTGACCTGTGAGCTGTGATTATGAGCACGCTGTATATTTCTGTAGTTATACGGGGTGTGTCCAGTTACTGGGTTTTATCACAGGTGTTGTGAATGACCTGTTGTTGATATATTGAAGCAACATTGCGTAAAAGTTGGTATCAGATCATCAGAAAGTGGGGGCACTCCATATTTTGAGAGTTGTACACGTGCATTTGTTCTGATTATTATGGCCATAGAGGCTGCTGAGCCCGGTTACATTGCCTGCTTGCCCAGCTCCTGTTCTGGCACGACACTAGCCCCAGGTGCCTGTCAGCATTTGCCCATGCCTTAGACCTAAAGACCTCCTCTTCTCTGTGGTCCAAAACACCTGTGGTACAAACACTAACACTCCCCCTGGTGAACTGAGGCTCACAGTCAGGGGAGTCAGACGGAAAACCAGAAACCATTTTCTCCATAAAATATGATCCAGTTTCACCAAAATCAGTGACATGGTGGTTTGTGACGTAGTGCCTTAAAGCATTGTGTACTTGTGTTAGGAGAAGGCGTACAACGCGCAGAGTGGGAATGACACATCAATGCATCAAATAGCATTAATCTTGCTTTAATTGAATTTCAAATAGCAGCTATTTTCCAAAATTGCAAACTGTATTTTCTTTTGTACTTTTGCAGAATTGCCTTCATTGTGTGGTTCAATATATAATTATAACTTAGAACAGCATCTCACTTAAGTTTGTTGCTGAAGGACACCAGCAGGACAGAACACCCCTGTAGATGCACACTGCTGTTTCTTGAAGGTATCACGGCCAAACAGGATGAACAAGTCCCCCTTATGGAAATATAGCATTTTACTTTATATTTTAATGCTACAGGACAGTTCTGAAGAAGGTCACCAAAAGTTCAAGATCATCATTAATGCCACTGTTAAAGTTCTGACTGGGTTCATTTAATCATTGTAATATATGTAGACACGGTTTGGTTTTATTTTAGTACTGTTTTCTTTTTCTTTTTTTTGTATTTAATATTTGCAGCCACTCCATCCTACTTTGTGCCACGCTTGCAAAGTTTCTTTCTTCTTTAATTTATTTTCTTTATTACTTCCTGGTCTCGTTAATGCTTCTGCTCTGTGAATATATTGTGCTTGTTCCTTCAGTTTAAAAAACTCAGCTATGTAATTCCAGATATCACACAGAAGACATATTTGGAAATAAATCATCATTTGCTTGCACAGACCCTTATACAGCAGTTGGGTAATGAGTTGCTCGACACGTAAATTACCTGAAACTTCTATTCTTTAAAAGAAAAGCTTTACCTTGTCAGATGATTCATTTAGCTCTATTGATTATTGTCTTGCATTAAGGAGGAGTACGTTCACGTCAGATAAAGCTCAGCTTCACTTAAGGGATCGATAAAATTTTATTTAGAGCATGTCCTTCCAAAGTTCATTTACTTACACAGCCTTTGATCACTGCTAAGCAATATGTTGAAAGGGTTTTCCCATTTAACCCAGTAAACCAAGGTAAGTATATCTGCATCATCATGTAAACTGAACTGTGATTTGTAGCTGGTTTGAAATCAGAGACCTCCTTGATAAAATAGGTGTGAATGCAGAATTAGCACTTTACTCTGGTAAAGTTTCGTATTACAAAACTAGTCACACGTGGCAGCTTCCAAATGATAATTGTGAGGAATTGTGCGTATTTTAAGCACGTTGGTGCCGAAAAGAGCAAAGAGCTCAGTCTAATCTGTCTGGGTAATTTCAAAAAGGTCAGAAGGGAGAGTTGGTATCCTTTTCTAGTCCACCATTGATGCAACTTGACATTATTTCTCTTATCATTTTATTATTTTTTTAAATTTTTCTGCTATGTTTTCTTTCTTTTATAGGTCTGGCACATGGAGAGAGAGATATACACAGAAGTAAAAGTGACGCGAGAGAAGTGAAGAGGGTGCAGCTTTGTAAATAAACCAGATGAAGATAAGGCAATAAAGGGGAAGCATTAGAAAAAGAAAGGAAATTGATCTTTTTTTTTTCATAAAAGCAGAGCTGCTTCAGGCTGCCAAGTGTTAAATAGCTTTCTCCACTTTGTTTTCTCTCCCACAAAACACAAGCAAACATCTCTTATCTCTCTCCTCCTCCCCTTATACATGTGGCCCGGTATAGCTGCAATGCTCATATATACTCCCATACTTTTTACGCTGTGGTGGCAGCCATAAAAAAACTAAAAAAAAACAACAAACTCCCCCATCGTGTATATCTTTCCTGAAACTATCTTCCCCCAATTCTGCACCAGCCTCTGCAGCCTTTTCAGCCTTTCCAAATATTGAAGACACGACTGAATGGGTTTTTCAACACCCGCAGTTGCATCTTTTTTTTTCCTAAAGCTGAAAAGGGAAATCACATTTTCCAAACAATTCACTTCTCATTCCGTGTTCTTATCACTTCAACTCTTTTACCACTTTGTGTAATATGGCTGGCCTGCATTCAGTGTGAGGAGAGTTGGACTTGTCTGAACTCTCTTTGTCATTTCAGCCAACCAGCTCCAGTGGAATGGGTTTATTTTGTGAATACAATGTACTGAGCATGCATGCAGTGTTTGGCAAATAGGATATGACTTTGTCGCCCGCTGTAAGCATTTACCAAGCTCAGCTCAAAAGGAGAAATGGGGCGTGACAAAAACAGGGATTTTGACTGAGGTAGATGATGGGGTGGAGCTGGGTGGTTTAAATGCTATCCGAGCAGCAGCAGCAGTTTGCAAATGAGCAGTGCAGCAGCAGAATAGCAGAGCAAAGCTGTGGTCAGAGTATTGTCAGCTTTTAATAGACCTGCCCTATTGCAAAAGGTGAGTTTGATGCTGCATTGAGTAGAATATGGATATATATTCAATGTACAAAGGAAGTCAAGTAGTAATGTTGAAGACAGTGGTGGACTGTTTCAGGGTCAAGACCAAACAAAACAAAAAGGGCACCAAGCGTATGTCAGTGCACAGAAAGGTTGTGATGCATCTGTGGTGAAAATGTTTCCATCCCTGGTTTATATTAAAATTGTTTCATTATGTGACTTCCTTTGTGTTTTTAGTGCTGAGGTTTAGTAATTGTATGTTAACCATCTAGAGAGGCATGCAGAGGCCAGCATGCACTGCATGTTCTCCACTGTAAGGGCCCCCCAGAGGACAATTTATAATGTTTTCTCCAGTGTGGGGGTCACCCTAGGGCAGGGGTGGGCAAACTTTTTGACTTGCGGGCCACATTGGGTTCTAAAATTTGACAGAGGGGCCGGGGAAAGGACCTCATAGCCATAGCCTAATAATGAATGTCTTCACCAGTGTGGCAGAAGAAAGAAGACTTCGAGTTTTAATACGACGCGACGTTTGAAACAAGCGGTATTAAAAGAATATGAAGCAGCAGGTAGCAGCTAGTGGTGCTGCTAAGGCTAAAACAACACAGAGTGTGGATGATTGACACCTGTCACCTGTCGACCAATCAGAGTCAGGAGAATCGATTAGTACCGCCCACCACAGGCCTTAGTTTGCCCATGTCTGCCCTAGGGGATACTTTATCATGTTTTGTCCACTGCAAAGGCACAATTGAGGGTAATTCATCACATTTTGTACACTGGAAGCCTAGTGAGCTTCATCATGTTTAATCAACCATATGGGCATCCATCCAAGAGGGCTACCAATGGTGGACACCATTGGTGGGAGGTGTATTCATAGTCTGGAATCCCCCTCCTCTTGGTTATTCAGGTTCTTGCATCAACATGTATTAATCTTTATTTTTATAACTTTTATTTATTCAGGGGAGTTTTCACTAGTAGCCAAGCTATGCTTTTTAAGGAATGCTCTGATCACACCTGGAAGCTGCCAAGTACAACCACAATTCAATCCGATGCAGATGGGAGGTTATGGACCTCGCTGAAGGGCATCTCAGTGGTGGTAATGAAGAAGGTGGCAAGAGCTGCTCCTTCACTTTCCCAGCCGGCCAGCCTGGGGACTGAACCTGTAACCTTTTGATCATTAGCAAATTGAAAAAAAGGCACCACACACACTGAAGAAGCAGATGGTAAATGCAGCCAAGGTGCGGCTAGAAAAGCAGCAGTAATATTAACCGTTTTTCTAACTTTAAATACTTTAAGTACAACTAAATGTTGTACTTTCGATCAGTCTTGTTGCTATGATTGCCTGTTGCAGCCAATACAAAACAGTGGAAGAAAAGCTTATTCTCAGAGGAAAATCAATATCTGTTAAATGAGGACCAAGCTAAAGACAAAGTGGAGATCTTTATTGAAATCTGTGGGGGTGAAGAGAAAAAGACAATGACAGAAAAGGAATAAAATACATTGAGAGATTGGAATGAAGAAGGAAAAACTTAAATGTATGGATGGATCAATGGATTCATTGGCGGGGAAATCAGTATGTTTGTTTATTCTAACCATTATGTCCAATTTCTGAATTTTTTTAACCCAGACTTTTTTTTTTTAACCTCTTAACCGACCCTCACATTATTCTAAAATGAAACCTGAATGTGGTTTTTACATATTAAATATTGTTTATTTTAAATCACACATAAACCTTGTAGAAAACAAACTTTTGATGACACTATTTGCCGTCTCTCCTCATAGTATATGCATTTTTCTTTCCACAGCCCTCTGTGTGTTTGAGGCAAAAGCAACACCGACACACAAATACATGCACACACACTACAGTAGTCAAGTGCTAAGTGGAGCAGATCGGACTCCACTCACAGATCAATAGCTTTCTGTGCCGTACACCTCTCTGTTTTAATCTGTTACTGACACCGCTGACTGACATCAAACACTTTAAACTAATGCCTATTGATAACACCGAGGAGCGGAGAGAGGAGAAATGATAGAGGGCAAAGCGCAGGGCGAGGAAACCAAATAAATACTGTGAGAAAGAGAGAGTTGGTTAGGAGACCTCGGGGGAAGTTAAGAAAATAAAAGCAGTGTTGGAGTTGTAGAGGAGGGAAATAAAGAACAAAGGCAGTAAACAGAAGGGAAACTGGAGTTGGAAAATATATCAGCAGAAATAAAAGGAACTGAACAATGTAAGGAGGGGAGAGACGGCAGAGAAGACAAAGCATGAGAACAAAGGAGGAATATAAATCGAACAACAAGAAAAGAATGAAATTATATGTATAATAACACCTTTGTGGTTTTGACTTTTGTGTCAGCTCCAGTCTCCTGTCATCTGGCTGTCATTGGTGTCTGATCATTATAGTCTGATGCTTTGAGACGTCTCTGGGTGTCCACGCTTGGCCTGAAAATGTCATTTACTCTCCCAGTGGTGGATTCATTCTAAATCTGTGCTCTTATTACTTCCCTCCCACTCCTTCCCCTTTGTCTCTTTTGCATAGTTAATGTATATTGTGGCTGGCAGGCATCCAGACTAAGAAGAAGTAAAGTTTTTACTCTATACTTAAATTTATTCATGAATTCAAGTATAATCCCACCGGAAAATATTTCCAAATAAAATGAACAAGACATGCTAAGTAACAATGATCTGTCCCAAGTTGATTGCAGTCCTGTACTGACATGAAGGTAAACCAATACCTCCTGGGAGAGAACAGTTCAATTCAATTTCATTTATATAGCATCAAATCATAACAGAAGTTATCACATGACACAGTGACTCGACAATTCCCACCATGAGCAAGCACTTGGCAACGGTGGCAAGGGGAGAGAGAGAGAGACTGCAATCCCCGATCTAGGTGGAGCCACAATCCAGGAGGACCTGCGAAACATGAAAGCAGAAAAAGTTACTACCATGCACTAATGGGACATGAATGTGTGCAGATGGAGAGGGAGGGAGGACCTTGTGCATCATGGGAAGTCCCCTGGCAGTCTAGGCCTACAGCAGCATCACTAAGGTACGGTTCAGGACTCACCTAGCACTAACTATAACCCCTTAATTCCACCGGGGAACGGATGCGCCGCGGCCACTGGCTTTAGAAGTGTCCCTGAAGCAAGCAGGCCTCCGCTTCAGCTCCGCCGAGAATACGCACTGTTCTATTTCAGAGGGACGCTGCGAGCCGCTCAAGCTGGCCCGGAAGTCAGACACAGAAACACAGAATCTGGTTGATTTTCAAAATAAAACACCCTGTGCAAACTGTGAAACAAATTAACTACATAGCATATTTACATATTTTGAAGCACATAAAATAAGGAAAGTTACCAAAGTCTGACGGGCAAACTGCTCCGCTCCTGGTTGGGGTTGGAAGTCGCATGGAGGATGGATCAAAGCGGCATTGCGGCCACGACATGACATAGACATGCCTGGTGGGGTTTTGGTCTGTCTAAGCCTACTCCTAAATGTACAGAAGTGTCTGCCTCCAGAATGATTTCGCAGGAGACTATAGCAACTATAGGAACCACAAGGAACCCTGAACTCTAGTGGGGTTTGCCATTGCAGTGCAAAAACATGCCAAAGGACACACACACTGCTATAGCCCTTGAAAGATATTCTACACAGGCAGCACACAGAGTGTAATAAAAGGTCTCCTTGCTCCTGTGAATTTAGATGCTGTCCCCGAATGTGCTGTCTAATATATGGATACGTATGAAATGTAAAATACGACCACCAGGCAATAATGAGAAGCTGCTGAGCTGCTGATAGCTTTGCAGCCACATCAGGTCTTGCTGAATGTACCGACATATTTCAGAGGCTCCCCCATGAGGTGCACTAGTAAAGAGAGAGTCCAGGTGGAAACCTTTAAACCCTCCTCATTTATTTTATTCAATCCTTACTTAGCTCAAAATGTAGAGCAAAAAAAAAAAAAAGAAGAAGAAGAAGCTGCGAGGGAGAATTGTGAGACAGAGGAGTTTTCGGGGATCATCTCAGTATGACATATTAAAGGTTTCATTATATTCATGGTCATGGTCTATGGTGCTGGTCCCATAAATACCATAAAATAAACCTTATCCTTCGCACCTATGTGCATCCTATATAACCTCTGTGCCCCGTCTACGGACTGTTTAGTCTTGAGAGACAACACCAGAGGATGGAAGAAGAAGTCAAGCTTAGAGTTTAAAGTAACAGTGATTTAGTGTTTGAACCCTGCTTGTCTGGCTATTGATGCTGTTGTTATGAAAAGATCTACTAATTTTTGTGATCATGTACTGTCATGCATAGAATATTTTGTTTGGTGTGCACCCCGGGAAGAATAGCTGCTGCATCAGCTGGAGCTAATGGGGAATGAAATGAAAAATTAAATTGATTAAAAAGACGTCCTGTGTTTCTGTGTCTCTCCATTTGGGTTACACAAGTAGTTTGGTCTAAAACCAGGAGCAGTCTAGCTGCCATGCAAGGTGCCAACTGCTCATCAGTTTTAGGGGCTGATCATTCGTACACATTCAAGCACAGAGGGAGGAATATGGGGTTCGGTATCTTGCCCAAGGACACTTCGACATGCATCATCTGATTAGTGGATGACCCACTCTACCAGCATTGCCTTTTCTTCAATGACGCTAAAGTTGCTTTACCTGCAGTATGTTATTGCCTCAGGGTCATGCAGCTGTTTATGGGGGTGTGTTTATTTGTGCTGAACCTAACCGCTATGAAACAATCAGAAAATAACTTTATTTTGTTTATTTGACAGCTTTTTGACAAACTAAAGGAAACGTCTTTGTGTCACTAGTTTGCAGCACATACAGAGAGTAAATGAAATACCATAAATTACCAAGCAAGAACAAGTAGAGTATCATAGCCCATAAACTCCGCCTGCAGCATGCTCAGTTTCAGTGACATTTCAGACCTTTCTCCAAAAGCTGAATCTGGCTCAACTTCTCCGTCACAGATTGTTGCATTTTTTCAGGCACCCCATGTTTTTCAGGCACCGCCGCAGCCCAAAACACGCTACTGAAATGAATGTAAGAGGCTGTGTTTTTGCCACAGCACCAGATATGGTTTGAATCTGATGTTGACCATGACTCAGAAAAAATTCGTCTGAAAGCACAAAGACTATTTCACTCTATTTCAGACTTTAAAAGACAAACTTAGTATAAATATGTCCATCGTGCGATGAGGATAAGTGGAGGAAAAATCTCTTTTTTTTTCCTGTAATAATACCCTTTGACATCACTGATGAATTTTAAAACATACACTCTACCAAAGAGGTGTAATGAGCAATAAATGGGCAGTTTCTCTAAACTATTAAGCGGGTAATAAAGATAATGAATAGCTGCTAAAATGAGGCGACCTTATGTGACTGTGGCGTTGGGAACCGTCCCATCTGGGAGAGAAGATGTGAGACATGGACCCTCCTTCTTCCCAATTATGCCTGGAATAGTCTCCAAAATCCTTTGAGTTGCCAGTCGTCCCCTCCCATCCACACACACACTCACACACACACACACACAAGACCTTTTCCTAAACTGACACTTTAATTGGTCCTGAGCCATAGTGAGAAGGAGGGCTGACATGACACTTTGGCTAATGACACAGTCTGTTCTGTTGAGTAGGGATGGACACACACACACACACACACACACACACACACACACACACTCACACTAATGAGGAACATGGATCCTGTCTAAACTCAGACGCTCAGTGGATCAAAGCACTAAAGTTTCACTGAAATGGGAGTTTGTTTTATTCACACTATTAAAGTTCTCTTTGGCAGATGTATGTGCTGCACACACACACACACACAGAGGTCCTTTCACACATGCAACAGCCCTGCAGCAGACTTCAATGAGCACAGTGGGGGACCAAAAAATGCAGCCACACTGTGATTCCCATCCAACTTTTACAGTGTCATCCATCCTCACACTTGGTTGACCATTCACACACTGAATACCATGTATATTGTACATATACACAAACCCTGCATACTGTAAACCACTGTGCCTGTGCCAGCACGGCCTGTCATATTGTTTTACTGTACTGCTGTCGGCAGTAGTTATCCAGTCATGATCTACTGTTACTATGGGAGTTAACTTTTCAACATTTCGGGAAATAACCTGATTTGATTCCTTGAGTTAGATTGATACCGCTCATGTGGTATTATGGAAGTTTAGACGTGGGAGGCAAATATCCTAACTCAGCATTAAGACTGGAAGCCAGGGGAAACAGCTAGTGTGGCTCTTTCCATATATCAAAAAATAACACCTGGCAGCACCTCTAAAGCTCACTAACACATTATATCATGTTTGTTGCATGCAGAGACAGACATGTAAAAACAACAATTTGAGCAATTTGATATGATCTGTACGCAGGTTTTAGTATATAGTCTCTGTTTGCCAAGATACAGTTACACAATTCTTATTTTGTTTGGATCAAACAAACCCGATATGTGTTAAATGCTAAGCTATGCCCATATGGACAAGCGACCTGTTGAGCCTGTGTCTTTCTGTTGTGGACAATGTGGGTAGACTACTGAAACTAGCAGCAGCAAACAATACAAAACTCTGGGTTAAATCTCTCATACAGCCTGCAATGCAGATCAGTTTGGATCAGGACCTTTTTTTCTTTCACCCTTTCCCTTATCTGTCCTGAGGGATTTCTGCCTCATTGGACGCATGGTGAGAGGCTGATGAATGCACACACCACACTGTGCCTCGTCCAGTCTCTTCAATACGACCGGCAGCCAGAAACACTACGAAGACTGTAATCAATCATCGGATATTTCTCCCTTTTGTATACATACATGCATACAGTCATTCATTTCCCTTTCCTCCATTACATTTTGTGGCTGTATTCTCAAGTATTCATTCCTTCCCTCTAGAGAATCATTCTTCAATGTTTTTCTTGTTCTTTCTTGCTCTCTTATGTTCTTTCTTTCCTTTTCTCTTTCCTTCCTCTCTCCCACCTCTGAGCACGAGTTCATTCACCATACTTTCATGACTCAGACTGCCAGTCGCATTTTGCTCAGCAATGTGTGTGTGTGTATGTGTTCAAATTAGTCCCGTCCCTTTTGTGTGTACGACCGAGTGCAACGCTGTGAATGCCTTCCAGGAGATGCTTTCTGATAATGTGCACCGTTATCCACATATTTAAACCGTTATCATGCATCACCCCCTCTATGGGCTGGTTTTCTAGCATCACTTAGCCCTAACAGCACCTGACTGGTCTCAAAACCACTTTTTGAAGGTCTTGTTCTCATCTCATCTAATGCTGTGTTACTTTGTGAGCGACTGAAGGGATGGGACATGTGGTTTCTTAAATTACGTCGTACTGTGGGACTCACTTTGGTGTAGTTCTGGTCTTGAGTGGGTCTCGCTCTGACTTGGTCTTGTCTTGGTCTCAACTCCTCAAAATCTTGGTCTTGTCTTGGTCTCAACCGCTCAAAATCTCGGTCTTGTCTTGGTCTCAACCACTCAAAATTCTGATCTTGTCTTGGTCTCAACCCCTCAAAATCTTGGTCTTGTCTTGGTCTCACCCACTCAAAATTCTGATCTTGTTTTGGTCTCAACCCCTCAAAATCTTGGTCTTGTCTTGGTTTCAATATACTCTGGTCTTGGTATCTGGTCTCAGTGTAAGTGATCTTGACAATTGACAATTGGTAAAAGTCAACAATGACTTAAAGCACAGGCCAGGAGCCTTTACTTTATTAACATTTAGCTGTAACCTAAACCTTTTACTAATCAGGGTGCTGCCTAAACCAAACCTGGATGTGCCAAGTTGAAAATGTATCCACTTGAGCAATAAAATAACGCTTATTCTCAAAGCTGCATGACTCCACTTCATGAATGTACTGAGACAAAAGGGAAATGGAGGGCAGACTCATTTTAAAACCTCACAGTAACTGCAGTTATTTCTGAGTAAAAGCTGCTAGATACATGAAAACAGACACATTTCACAAATACATACACAGTCAGTAAAAAACACTCAGAGAATATGCAGAAATGAACCAATTAGCTTCAAACTCAGTCTGAACACACTGTGGAAAAATAAGACATAATTCATTTTCATTCATCATTTGCAGTAAAAAAAAAACAAAGGAACAGCATCATCATACAATATTATTTCATTTTTGTTTTCCAGCTCTTCCCCTTCCTACCAGGAAAGAGCAAACAATAGGTGTGTGCGTGTGTCACACTGGTAAAGCATTGCCAGTTCCTTGTCCTGACACTTGGGTTTATTCTTAGATATCGGGCTGCTGGAAGGTACAAAAACCTGCAGGGAGGGTGGACACACACACACACACACACACACACACACTCTCACACACAGACACACACACAACAAGTACACACATACTGACAAAAAGACATGCACACACACTCACACACACACACATACTCACACACACACACACACACACTCACACACACACACACACCAAGCGTTCTGTCTGTCAGATCTCTGTCTCTCGTTGCGACAGAGCTGCCTCAGTCAACCCCAGTTCTCTTAACCCAAGGTCACCTCTGACTAACACACACACACACACACACACACACACACACACACACACACACACACACACACACACACACACACAGTTCACATTAAGGCCCAGGCGACAGCTTCTGTAGGACACGTAGATCACAAGTGAGCTTTTTTTATCTTTATTTTCAACGTATATACCTATCTTACTCTGTTGTTGGTCGATTGGTGCTGTTTCATTTTATTGATCCTTCCTCCACATTATTCCCTCTCCTACATTTTGAAATCTATAGAACTATAAAACATCATGAGTTCATTGTGTAGGTCAGGATTTTAAATTTCAATGTTCAACATACTTTTCAGATAGCATCTGGTTTACAGGAAATGTCTGAATTTGACATTTCTATAGGTCAAAGTATGCCTACGCCCTATGATTACATTCATCTAATTTCAAATCAATGGACATTATTCTGCTGCTAAAGTTGCCACTCTTCTGAAAAGGCTTTTTGCAGGCATTTCTTCTCATCGAGACACAAAAGTATCAGTGAAGTTGGGCAATAAGCTCTGTTTTTTTTTAGGCTGGATGGCAAAACTGTAAAAAAGACAGAAATGCTCCTCTGTGCCAAGGCGTCCCACAGGGTTTGGTGCTTGGTCCTCTCCTCTTTCATGCTTCTCCTTGGCAACATCATTTGGAGTCCACTTCTACTGCTACGCTGATGACATCCAGCCCTACAGTACATCTCCAATCCAACACCACTGCCGCTCACTCCACTGTCTCCTGCTCACTGACGTCAAATCCAGGATGCACACCAACTCGCTCAAACTGAACTGTGACAAATCAGACATGATCATCCCAAATCTCTCACCAAAACAGTTTCTGCCTCACCATTGATAACTCCCTCCCCACACGGTTGCAACCTTGGAGTCATCTTTGACAGTAACCTTTCCTCTGAACAACTCATGAATCACTTCTACAGAACTGCCTTCTTCCACATCAAAAACATAGTCCGACTCCGCCCATCATCGTCCTTCTCCGCTGCAGAAACCCTCATCCCCACCTTCATCATCTCACAAGAATAGACTATTGCAACTGTGTCCTCTATGGCACACCATCTGAAATGTTAAATAAACTCAAATACATCCAGAACTCTGCTGCT
Source organism: Larimichthys crocea (assembly GCF_000972845.2). Taxonomy (NCBI): domain Eukaryota; kingdom Metazoa; phylum Chordata; class Actinopteri; family Sciaenidae; genus Larimichthys; species Larimichthys crocea. The sequence continues at coordinate 22,853,918 of NC_040013.1, forward strand.
CACCCACACCCCGCACCCATCCTCCAGAACCTCGACAGGCTTCCAGTTCCACAGCAGATCCAGTTCAAAATCCTCCTCCTCACACACACAAAGCCCTCTACAACCATGTAGGCCGCCTCCTGCCTCACAGACCTGCTCCACTGGCACACTCCTCTCCTCTGATGCTGTTTTAGTTTGTTATTTTGATGCTTTGGGTTAGATTGTCTCAGAGTATTTAGAATTTTTGCTGATTATTTCAGAAAATGATCACTATAGAAACCCATTACGCTTATTATTACTGCCCATATGAAACAAGTAGTTCTGTGTTTTCTGTGTTAATATGTAATTCACAATTTAATACATTTAAGTTTGTAATTTTATGGTAGCTTAACAATCTAATCAGTTTATTTTTGTTCTCCGTCATAAATTGATTTAGCTGCAGCCTTATTTAATTATCTAGAAAAATAAACTGAAAAACTCAAATGTGAGTTTATCAACATTGATTTTTTTTTTTCATTTACAGATAACAAGAAGAGAGAAAATCAATAAGGCTGGCTTATCTTGTACTTAAGCCATATACTGTAGTTAGTTGTCTTTCTATGACAGAGGGTGCAATAAGAGCAGCGATGTGTCCTACAGCACTCAGAGGGCAGTGCAGCCTGGGCAGCAATAGGGAAGGATAGTTTATTTGCAATAACCACAATCTTTCCAGACCTATAACCATAATTTTGTCATGTGGAGGCTGTATGCGTCCTCCCGGTGTGTGTGTGTGCATTTACCAATCAACTTAAAAGACTGACTTTACCACCCAGACTCCACCAGATTGTTCAGCCTCACTATGGTAACTACACTATGGCAACTGTTATAGAAAACCCTGTCTGACTTTGACCGGCTTGGAGTTCTGCCACCACCAGCCCTGCACTCGCTGGATCTCTCACTCAACTGCACGGTTTTCTTTGTGGGCTCAATAAACTGTGTTTAAACTGATTCAGTCCTCTGGTTTGCATCTTGAGTCCACTATCATTCACTATAACAACCTTATCTGCCATGCACAGAGCTTGTTGAAAGAGAGCATTTTCCAAAAAAAAACGCTGATGTATAGAAAACATTTGAATGTTTTCAGACATTTGCATTGAACTTGAATTTGAATCTTTGTTCCTGGTTTTCAGTAAGGTGGAGATTTTCCAGACTACTTGGCTTTGTGCACATTAGGGCCATTGTCATGTTGAAACAGGAAATGGGCTTCCTAGATACCAAATAGTTTGAAGTACCCAACTGTCTAAAATGTGATTGCATCCTGTAGCATGAAGATTTTCCTTAACTGGAACTAAAGGACCTACTGTAGCCCAAACTATGACCAGAAGTACACTAATGGAAATTGGTCAGCCTTGCCAAATATTTGGCCGTGTAGCATATCACGTTAACTCTTATTGCATGTACTCTGCTCCCAAGTCTGCCTTTCTTCCTTCCTCTCATATATATGCATATGTCTCCCTTTCCTCTTTACTTATTTTCCTGTGTTTCGCTCCGGTGTGATCAGTCATAAGTTGTGTGATTGGCAAGGCAGGGAGAGTACGAGTGGGAGTGACTGTGACAGAAAGATGGAGAGTAGCAGAATGAGAGAGATAGAGGGAGAAAAGGGGAGTCGGAGAATGAGTGAAAGCCATTAGAGTAGGTCTAAGCAGAGATTTATGTCGGCCTGAACTTATTACAGACGAACAGCAGATGAACAAAACGCTGGCAAGAGAGAGAGAGCTGGAAGAAAGCCATACATTATTCATTGGACTTCTCACAGCTTTCACAGTTTTCTCCTCTTGTCCAACTTTTTCTTGATTTGTCTCTTTTCCTCCCCTTTCCGAAGTCATTTTTCTTTCCTTTATCTCCCCTGTGTGTAAGCCTTTTTTGTTTATTCTCAGTTTATATCTCTGTATATCTTCATTTTCCTTGATAATAGGCACTTTTCAAGTCTCCGCAACCTTGTCCGGACACACACATATACACGCAGGAGAATGCCCATGTCAGACAGCTCCTTGAAATACTTAATATGCAGCCATGATAGAGATGTCCCACAGCCACCCAAACAGCAAATATCAGACACAGATAGTGAATTCGGGACATGTGAGGACATCTCATTAACTCAATAATTTAATATCTGCTTAGAAACATACCCTGAAGAAATCCTCATCTGAACTCTTCCCATACTTTAGAAATAACACATTTTCCAAAAACTTTTCAGAAACAACTTCTCCGGGCTATTATGTTTCTATGAGGAAATAATTAAAAACATGCATCAGATACACAAACCTTACATCTAGACAGGCCTCAGGCTCCATACTCTGATATGCAGTGACTGGGTTTGTTTCACGGCCGCTGACAGCGTGAGCGTCACAGAGTAGATGACATCATCGCCCAGTCATCAGGGGGAGATGGGGCGTGAGCCATATGGCTGGCATATTTTTTTTTTACAGTTACAAAACTACAGTGACATGTACATTATGTTTTTTTAAACATGTGTTTGTAATGTGTTGGCTCACTCGATCATAGATACATGTCAACGTCAAGGAACACTTGATGGTCATCAAGATGACCCGTTAAGAAAAAGTCGTTAAAGCTGCTTGAGGAGACGATCCGTGTCCTCGCAGAAATTAAATATATTTTTTATCAGTGAGGGTGTAACATAATTCTAAAACAAGCTGGCAGCTCTTCAAGGTCTGCAAGTAGAAAATGAATTCTATGTTGTTGCTCTTCTTAAAATAAATACAAAACAAAAGATATTTGATTCAGTGACTCAATTAAAAATCACTATGCTCTTGTAAAGTTGACATGGTGAACAAGTAACAAGTAATTAAATATCTTAACAAGAAAAGAATGACAGAGCAGAAGTGCTTTCAGTATTCATCATATTCTGTCCTGTATGTATACGTAATACATGTGTACACTGTGTATCTATGGAATTGAAGATGGAACATTTGCCTAGAAAAATCTGTCAGGTTGCATTTTTTAGTTTGGTTTGCCAGCATAAAGATGGCTGTGAGAGATTATTAAAATGATTATGATGATGGAAACCTGCAGGTTTTGTGTTGACTGCAGGACATGTGGTCACTGTAATCTCCGGGGCTGGATCAGCGCTGGATGTCAGGGGGAATGTGTTTCTCCCCGGGCCAAAGTCAAGAGTTTTTTAAATGTTTAATGAACCAGAGTAACATGTACAAAGGCTCACTCCTTGCTGCAGCAGCCCAGGGTTCACTTCCGACCTGTGGCCCTTTTTTTTGCTGCATATCATTTCCCACCTCTGTCTCCATACTTTCCTGTCACTTTTCATCTGTCTCTCTCAAATAAAGGTTAAAAAGCCCCAAACATATCTTAAAAAATGATGGTGTTAAGCGATTTAGACATTTCTTTTCTTAGTTAAATCCCCTGTGTTCATAGTCAAACTGCCTCTTCAAATAATACAGTTTTAAAAGATGTTCTTGTGCAGATTAAAACCTTCTTGTCCTTTCGGTTGCTCTGCTGTTGATCCGTCTTGGCATTTCTCTGCAGGCGCTCATGAGGCCAGCTGTCACTGACAAACCGGGACCCTTCAGCTAAAATATCCAGAGGAGACAAGGGACCAAAAGAAGGTTGTTTCCACTCTTCTGTGTACAGGCGTTCATTTGATACGTGTCCTTTCAAGGTCACTACGATCACATCCCGTAGCCTTATTCTTGTCTTGAGTCAGAACATCTTGTACATATTGCTATTGTAAAGAACAGTTATTTGCAGTTTAAGAAAAGAGCTTGAATCACGACAGTACTGTGTACAAGTGTATTTTTTCTGTTTACCTCACTTCAGAGTTCTGAAAAAAGCATGGCCTTGACTATAAATGAAACATGCATTGATATATTGTCAACGTCTACCGCATGTTCCATCCCTGAATGACTCATTGTTACTCATCTTACAGGGAAAGAAAGGAACATTTCCATTGCACATTCAAACATTCAAACAACACTTTTTATTACGGAGCTACATAAATCATTTTGTTTGTCTCCGCACCTCTTCTTTGAAATTTTCTTTAGGTGCAGTGATGGCTGACAGTGTAAAGCCAGAAGTTCATCACTGCTCCCTCATCAACAGCAGTATCACTGGATCAGCTTCTGGACTGACTAATCTGTTTTGGCACAACAAAACTGATTAGCTCACTTCCAAAGTGCAAAACCAGCTTATTTTGTACCCCAGGCAGACTATTTCAGTGATGAAAGTATTGCTGTAAAGAGGCAAGTCTGACCGCTGTACTTATTCTTGTCTGAAGAAATTAGTGCTGATAGAATTTCTACAGTATACATAAATTATTATGGAACATAATAATTTAATGTAATTAGCACTCAGTGCACTTGTTGTAACCCCCAAAATAAAAGCTTGCTTTGCAATGCTTTTACACGAAATGTAAACTGGATCAATGTGTCACAAACACACCTATTCTTCATCTGGATTGTATTCGCTTTATTTATGTCGTCAGGAGACTGTGTGTGGTTGTCCAACTTTAATGTGATAAAACAATTGTAGGTGGCAGAAATTAATTAAGCAGTCAATAGTGCAGACAACGCACAGCGACATAACATCGCACATTTTCAATAAATCTCATATATATGTTCACACACGTGCCTTCACATCCAGAGATAGTTTTGAACAAATAAAACAGATAAAAACACGAATCTGTAGACATGCCAACAGTAATTTTCCAAGGACAGAAGCTCTAGTACCGCTAATTTATTCCTCATTTTCACACTCTGAAGCTTCTTCCAAGGAGAGCGTGCAAGAGAGAGAGGGAAGGTGAGAAAAAGACATCAAGGCAGAATTGGAGAAAAGAAACAAAATAAAACAAGAGTAAGAGTCTACAGCGATGCTAGTGGCTTCATGGGGCTGTACTAATATACAGTGGTGGTGATAAATGCATAAATCAGCATGCACTCACCATCCCAGTGACAAACTTGTTCTGGAGGTAATGTTTTCCACTTCAGCTTCCTAATTTACTATGTCAACATGATATTACTTGCATTAACATCAGCTAATATTAGTATATGGCCATTAACCAAAGTTTTGACTTTTTGACAAACCAAAAGTCAACCTCAAGGTGAAGTCAGAAGAAATTGTTAAGGGATTTTTTTTAAAGAAAAACCCTTGAATAAGGAAGACTAGATTTAAAGTATTTAAGTTTAAGTTGAATTTATTATTTTTGTACAAGAATGAGCGTTTAACAGTGCAGCACACAAAAAGGGGTTACAGAGAAAAGGCTCCCAGAGGAGCTCTAACAGTTGGTTCTTATACACTGTTCAAAAATGGGCTGTCTCGGACACCTCACACCTGATACAGTTAAACGTCTTAACATTCTTTTTTGGTTTTCTGCTCAGTAATGAGCATTATGTTTTATATCCATATGGTACTCCCCTAGCCCGTCTCACCGTGTACTACTGATTTATAATCATCTCTCCCTGCCAGCCTCAGTAAATCACAGTCCAACTAAGGGAAGTGCACAAGACATGCAAAAGACAGGATACGCACACACATACTATATGAATTAAAACATCTGAACCCCAGTATAATCCTAATTTTTATAACAGAAATGTTGTCAAAGTCTGAGGACAGTGAATGGCTTAATCAAATTTTGTACCAATACATCCAATTGTTGTTGTTGTGAGCGAAGTCATGTGATGGGATGGGATTATGGCCGCTGGGTCTGCACAGCGAGGAGGTCAGAGAAGATGGATGGGTCAACAAAACATTTCCCGTTTCCAACTGATAGTCCAAAAAAACCTTAACCATGTCTTTTGACAATGAAGGTCGCCTAACATAAAGTATTCATTTTGACCCGATGTTTCCCTCTTATGAACTGAGCTTGAATCATTATAGTTTTAGATCAGATGATGGTCTAGAGCAGCAAAAACAGAAATATATTAATCTGAAAATGTCAGAGATTATCCCTTCAAGCAAATACTGGCAGAGGAGATAAGAGGACCTCCTCATCTTAGATGGTCTGCCGGAGGGGGAGCAAATTCAACTCTGCCATTAAGGAGAGACCGCAAGTGAAGAAGAGAATAAATGAGTGATGTCAAGAATAAGAAAGAGATCGATACTGAGTGACAGAGAGAGCTGGCTGCCACAAGTTGGAGTGTTTCAGCAAAGACTAACCCCCGTGTTTTTTCCTCAGATTCTCACGCTGTTTCCATCTTTGCATCCTCTCTCTTAATCCATCTCTGCGTCATTCCCCTCCCTGATCTCCCTCCAGCTTCCTCTCTGTATCTCTTTCCACAGACTGCTGCAGCACACATCATTTATGCTATATGAGGCACTTGCCACTCTGCTCCAATCTGTATGTGCCTCTGTATGAAAGGATTGCGGATTGCGTAATAGCTCTACAGAAGCAGCACAGGGGGGGTTTGGAAGGGCTCGAGGATTAAGTGTGTTTCTCATCGGGTTGTTTTTTGTTTTTTTTTCTAAGTGGCAAGGTTACAGTATGTTTGTGTGTGTGGAGGCTTGGCAGATTGCTGCTACCAGCGATCACCCAATCTATCCCTCTATAGCACCAAGTCTTCCTGCTTCCACTCACCCATCAAATACATGGTACTTCTACTCGTCTGGCCATCTCTTTACATGCATGGGTTTATCATTCATCTATCCCATTCATCAGTTTGTCCACTCATCCATTTACCTCCTCATCCATCCATTATTTGAATTAGTATCCATTTAACCCCTTATTATTCCAACCTCCTCCATCCTTGGTTCTTTTTAGCCTCTCCATCTCCTCTATTCTGAAACGTAGAACTGACAAGTGAGCACTATATTTCTCAGGTTCTGTATTCTTAGATAAATCCCATGCTGAAACCCAAAGACGGACTCAGAGCTCTCAATCATCTGCCCTTTCTCCTTTTTCTGTGTCATTTTCTCCATTCCTTCCATTTTAAGTAATGACAGGCATGAGGCACAAAGCTCAGACATTTCCTTTGCCTTAAACCTTTTTATAAGACAGATATGTGGAGTGTTGAGCCATGACCCAAATGAATACGTAGAGAATAGAGGATTATAGCAGAGAGAAAGGGAAGTGAGGAGGAGTGGACAACCATTGCTTGCATTTTTCATTTTGTGCCTTTAACAAAAAGCTATTGTCTCGATTGCCTAAAGCCTTTTATGTTAACAAAACATATTGAGTTATCAACTGTTCCGAGTGTTTTTCATGTGACTATAATGCCTCTTTCAAACTAGCTGGACAGTGTCATCTTGGATGTGAACGTTTAATAATAGTTTAATTCATTCTTTCTTTTTTGTTTTACAGATTTTTCTTTGTATGCAACAGACCACCACTTGTAAATACGTCAGATTCAAGAGTACCAATGTGGACTAGCTCTTCACTCTCACAGGAGTCCTGGGGGACGTCATTGGAGTTTGATTAGCCAGTCTCCAGATGTTTTGTGGACTTGAAAAAGGCTTACGTTGACTGTTTTCCCCAAGGGATCCTATAGGGGAATGCTAAGGGAGTATGGGTTACCAGGGTTGTTGTTATCCATCCGGTCCTTGGACAACCAAAGTGAGAGCTGTGTCCATATTATCAGCACAAAATCAATTATTTAGTGAATATTGTACTCCACCAGGGTTGCCTCTTGTTGCCTCATGATATTGGACAGGATCTCAAAACACAGCAGTGAGAAGAGCGAACCATTGGGTACTTCAGAATTGCAAAGTGCCCAGAAAATGGTGGAAAGCTCCCTAGTGAAGGAGTTTATGTATCAGGGTCTTGTTCGTGAGTGACTGGAAAATACAGGGCAAGATGAACAAGTAAACTGATGCAACATCAGTACTATTAGAATTGTTATTAGAATTATCTACCACAGAGTCTGCCATGTTGAACCACCATGTTTCTACAGTAGACCCTAAATGGACTTGGAAGGGCCACAGTTTGTCCTTCATTCAAGGATTGTGGGTTCCCAGATAGCAAATATTTTGGCTGTATTATGGCATACATTTGGTGTTTTTGGCTTTCCTTTGGCATTAAGAAAGCCTTTTGGCTTAACTGTGGTATGATTAAGGTTATCCATAATAGATAAGGAGGCGCCAGCAATATATGGCTGAGTTAAGGCATGTTTATGGCAAGCCAGAAGACTGGGCAAAAAACGGCATTAAGTATAGGGATGGTATGCCATGTTTATGGAATGCCAGAAGACATTTATGGCTATATTTTGGAAGTCCACATTTGTTTTGGGTGAATTTTGGCTCCCTTTTGGTATGATTTTGGCTTTCCTAATTTGGGCCATTTATGGCCCAGACATCCACCCATAACCTTGCCAAAATGACAAGCCAGATTTGGGCCAAAGCGAAGCCAAAAGATTTTTGCTATATGGGAATTGTATTGAAGGTAAAATGATAATACAGGTTGACAAGAATCTGAAATGTACCCCACACGTCTAGACTGCCTTATGTATTAACTGTAAACATGTGCAAGTTATTGCTTCAAATATTCTGTTTGAAGCTTTGCTGGAGTCCTCAGATCTTACACACGTTCTCATTTGAATACATGTACAACACACTCTGTGATGTGGTTATTCTGTTTTGATGTGAGTCTGTTGAATTGGACCCACACGCAAATAAAAATGCATACAATAGTTTTTAATTCCATTTAAACACGTGGGCTATTTCTGCTCACGTGTAATGGACAGAAAAAATCATCATGCACTCACACACTTGCATATTTATTATTGAATATATTGCTACATAGCTTTGTAGTGCTTTTGACACAAACATGTACCATGCTGCTGCTATTCTGTTTTGATGTCATGGTCACACACCCACGCACACACTTATATACATACTTATCAGTGCAAAACGCTGTGTGTTGAAGCAAACATGCCACACTGAAGTGCTTTGGTGTAATGAGCAAGCACTCACACATTGATGTGCTGAATACATAATTTGTACAGTTTGTGCTGATTTGGTTCAAATATACAGACAAATATGCGTTGCGGTGAAAAATATGCAGCACTTTGTACAAAGAACTGACTATCTATGATAAAAAAAGATTTTTGGCACAGATCACTGTGTGCTTCAACCCAGTGAGTCACCTCCGGGTTTTAGCTTGTTCCTCTTAAGTTAATTAACTTATTTTTTGTGACAGATGCTCCCAGAGAGAGTAAAAAAATAAAAACATTTTGCCTTTTTGTGGAAGGCAAAAACAAAAATAGTGATACATAGAGTTCATTCAATTTAACATGACTGGCCTGTATAACTACTATATTTTGCTGCTCTTATTATTTCCGTATGCTTATACCTGGTTTGTATGTGGGATGTTTCTTATTTTCTTTTTCAGAAACAAATCTAAGAGAAGAGCTTTCTGAATGAAACCGTCTATGTTTGTTGGCTTTTGGTATCTAGTCAGTTAACGTTTTCTTTGTCTTCCGGTAAGGAGGTGACATATATCATACCATATCATATTTTTTCATTTCTTCAGGGTTTTTCTTTAGCATTTGCAATAATGTAACATGAATATTTGTATGAGTGGATGACATCTATCCTGGTCAGGGTTGCGTAAGACTACTGTATGCCCGGACTCATTTTGGATAGCTCATATGGATTAGGTCTTTGTGAAATGATGAATTGTTCACATGTCCTATACACACACACACACACCACGTTGACAGATTGTGCAGTAATTTACTGGCTTATTGGAGCGCGTGACAGTACATAGATCTAAAGAAAACGTCTTTTTTTTGGTGTTTTTGTTGTTGTTAAGAGCAAAAAGAGATGCACAAGCATTGCTGTGCTGCATGCATGCAGTTCTTTCTTTTCTGCTTCTGCAGGTAGTTTATTCTGGCTTCAGCTTTTTTTTTGTGCCGAAATCAAACCTTTTCTCTGCTCCCTCCCTGTGTATGAATCTGATGAGAGAGTAGCGACCTTGAGTTCCACTTGATCTACCTCACTAATCTTCTGTCATCACCTCTTGTTGCCTCTGAACATCCCGCTGTTCAGCCTGTGTGTGTGTGTTTCAAGGGTAAACAGAATAGCAGATAGAGTATGTGTGTGTGTGTGTGTTTAATTTAGTGACATTTAGCGAAAATGGGCAAAACACAAAAAGAGAGAGAGAGAGAGAGAGAGAGAACAAGAGGTGACAAGGTGATCCTGCCAACTCAGTGCCATGGTAACTGTTACCGTGACAGCCGGAGGGATGGGAATGATAGAATAGAAGAGCTGGGAGATCCCTATAAGAACAGGAGAAACCCTCCCTCTGGTTATCCTTGTCTGCCTCATGTCTCTCCCTCTAAGGGAGTAAACCTCAGATTGCTGAAGTGTCCCCTACCTCCCCTCCCCCCCTTGGGAGCTCCCAATAATGGGTAGTTGCCAAGGTCACCAGTCCTCACATCCAATCAGGATACCTCTGTGTATCTCCTTCTTCCTGGTTCTTAGTAATTTGACATCCGTGTTGCTCGGGGCAGCACGCTCACAGTGATCTCTCCAGTGACATAAAAGTCAGGTCATGAATTGGAATTGGTCGTTAGCGTTACTTCGAGTCATGCCGTTGATCCCTGGGTGCTGCTGGGATCTATCTACACACTACAAACACATACAATTAGAGGCTGAAAACACACATGCTCACATGTATGAAGAGGCAGTGGTACAGGAAAACAAACTGTGCTTGTAGAGATCCTTTCAGAACTGACATGATAGATGTGATGATATGTAATTAATAACCTTTATCTTCACTAGACAAGGAGATCACAGTGTTAGCTTTGTCGACATGGACATGTCAGATAAGTATCATGCCTTCAATTAACAAAGGTCGGTATCGGACCCAACAGTCTCAAGACTCCATTGATGTAATTCAAATGCCACATTAAGCAGATGCATACAAATGGCTTTGGACAACACTAAATTGTCAATGGGGTGTGTACAGCCCGTGGTGTGTGAAGCAAATTGACCAATTATTATGTATCATTATAAAGCTACTTTTCAGAACAACACATGAATCCTCTACTATTTCGAAATGTGTAACTTGTTACTGGTTTTACGGCTAATACACATTGTGTTCGATTTGTGTGCTTCCAAAAAATCTAATTAAATACCTAGAGAATACTTGGGTACACAATAGATCAGCTGTACGTGCACAGATGGGAAATTTATCTACAGGCAAGAATACAATTCAACAAAAATTTGCAAGAGAATAAAGTTGTAAGAAGAATTAATGATGTTTACTTGGGTTTAAATTGATCTTGATCTGGAATTACGAGCACATTACACAGTAGTTCTTTCAAGTGAAAACCTTATGAATGACCAATGAACCAACCAATGAAGCGATCTAATGAGATCTTTGGCAACAGAATTTAACATAACATTAGTAATGTGCACTATATGCAGTGTTATTTATATTTTTCCGCAGTTACATTTTCAGTTTCTTGGACCACAATATTCAATCCTCTCAGCAGTTGAGGAGCTATGTTAAAGACTGCAACTAAACTATATTGTTTCATGTGCTGACTGAGAATGAATATCAAGTTTTGAAGGTATTTTTTTGGCATCATATGCTTTAAATATACAGTGGACAGTGGTAGCATGGCAGACAATAACATTGAAAACTGGGGAAAGGATTCAAGTATTTAAAACTTTAATTGCTGCTGGGGTGTTGTTTTGCTCAGTTTATAGAGCAACCGTCCCATGTAAAAGACTCAGGGTTCGAATCCGACCTGTGGATCTTTCCTGCATGTCATTCTCCATCTCTGTCTCCCTACATTCCTGTCACTCTTCAAGCTGACGCTGTCAAAAAAAAACTCAAAAAGGTAAAACAAAAATATCTTATTCAGCTCCCTATGTTCCCAGCTAAGACTCCAGTATCTGCCCATCAGGACCTGAGGGTTCAACATTCTGATTATCTTGATTGGATAAGAACAGGTATTGTATTGGCATTATCTAGGGTCAAAGGCTATCTAATGACCTGACTTCTTCAATATGACTGGTCGATATCAAGATGCCTAAAGGCCAGGGTGACCAACTGCATCTCAAGGGGAACTTCAAATGAGTGTTAAGGACCTTTCAAACATAACCTGAAGCTCCAAAAGCTCTAACAGATCCTCTAACGGATTCACTGCGGCAAGGACTGAGCCTTTGTACATAGGGCGGATGCTATACCAGATGATCTAAACGAGACCCCGGGCGATTATTCTTTCACCCCAAAACAAGCCAGCTGGGACCATATCAAGCTGTCAGTGGGCTAGTTCTGTAAATCTAGCTAGGAAGAGTAAACATTGCTATTGCATGTGGATGACGGCCGCAGGACTGTGGTGAGTAAACACGATCAGGAGGTGGATAAAAATGGCCACATTTTATTGTAAATGCTCAATTGTGTGAAGTTTTCTGGGGAATTTTCAGGGGATTGGTGGATTTTGTTGCCTTCCTTGACAGTATGCTGTAGGAGCACCTGAAGACAGCTAAAGTTAGAGTTTGTAAAAGGTCTAGCTGTTGGACTGCATGCTGTCAGTGCTAAAGGCTTACATTCTGGAGGAAGCAAAGAGCACTGATTTTATTGCCATTCAAGAAGACAACTGACATTTCCACCCACTGCCAGCTGGTGCCTGTGATCCATCCAGCAGCAGTTTTTCGAGTCCATTACAATGCAGAATGCAACCGCCGACACCATTACTGCTCTTCTGGAGAGGCTAAAAAACTCCTCATGGCTTCCGTTGTATACTCAAAATTTGACTGGTTTATACATTTTTTATGCCAGTCTGGATAAAAATGTCAGCCAATTGTCACTGGCAGTAACAAAAGGAAGAGAAGTGATCTGTCCTTATGGATTGAACAAGCTAAGACACCATTCATCTGCAGTGCCAGAGGTTTAAATCTGCCTCATACCATCCCTTTGTCTCTCATTCCCTCCCCTGCTCCGCTGTATACCAGCCAATAAAGCAAAATCATCATAAAAATAAATCCCAAGTAAAGTGCAGACAATAGAGACCATTAATTTGTTCCCTGTAATGTCTCTGTTGATTACATCCCTGGTTCTCCTCCAACCTAACAGAGTGGATAGTCTTTTACACATGAGTGCTTTAATTTAATTGCATTATTTCAGCATCTCCCTATTATGCTGTTGTATTAGCGGTGTATGATTATACTCATTTATTTTCCTGGTTCTCCTCCCAAGTGGGAAAACACAAGTTTGACCTTGGGAAGGTGTACTTTGGTTCAGTGGATTAGGGCGTGTGGCTTGTACAGTACTGCATGGGGATGTGGGATCGTGTGCAGTATGCCACCTCCTGTCTCTCTGACTATGGGTTTTTCCTTTTACTCCACACTGTCTAATAGTCTCAGTCGCTGAAGTGAAACTATAATTCAATCATATACGCTTGTTGTTTGTTTTGACTTGCGTTCCAAAATGAAGAAATTAACACTCTGTTTAGTTTTTCTGCAGTGACAGCTTCCCCTTGTACTGTAATTTGGCCTGGCACTAAAAATAGTTTACTCCTAACAGCGTAACAACCACTTACTCAGCTGGGGCCAACATTTATTATCTTGCTTTGCACCATCTGCGATTTTGGCACTCTCTATGTCACTCTTTACATTCCTCTGTGATTTGAAGTATCATACAGAGAGCTGAGGTGACAGGACCATCCACTGCTGTAAGTTTTGACCCACTGTCAACATCTAAACAATGAAGCTAATGTTAACTAGACCCACTAAGCACTAAGTCACACACCACCTACTATTTCCCTGATTATGATCAATCTGGATCATTTTGCAAACTATAGCTGTTGGCCCAGAAACATGTTAGTGTTTGTATCATGGGCGCTTTGGACCACCGTGAAGAAGAGTTTTTCAGGCACGGGGTGCGGGCGAATGTAGATGGGAAGCTGATGTCGTGCCAGAACCGGAGCTGGGCAAGCCGGCAATGTAACTGAGCTCAGCTATAATGTCAGAGGCAGAAAGACCAGAGGGGATACTGTCGGGAGAAGCTGAAAAGAGGAAGAAGAGAGTGACCGAGGAGGAAATTGCTAAGCAAGAGTAAATCTGTAGACAATCATCAAACAAAGTATTGTGCATTACTTTTTCTTTGTTTAGCACAGCTTTTACTGTATCCTGAATTCATTCACTGAAGGTTAAAGCTCCAGAAAGAAACATTTGTTTATTCACACATTCTCACCTAGTCAGAGTTATCAGGCTGTATCCACAAAGAAGACGAATCAACTTTTGTAGAAAGTCAAAGATTTCAAAAAATAAAATAAAATCTTAGCTCAACCCAACTCAACCCTTACCTGATGCATTTATTATGCCTATCTGCAGCTCATGTGTGTGTGAGACTGAGAGATATTCACCCAACTCACCTCACCGACTTCTTTCTCACTGAGGCAGGAATCACACGCACAGCATTCTCATTTTCGCTTGTGAGACCAGAAAACATAACCTGCAATATTGCTGCTGTTCATATAATCACATGGACACATTCAGACTGTGTATTACACAGATGTATAGAAAATATAAAATAGTGCTCCGGCATGTAAGACAGTCAGCGACTATTTTATTAGCAACTAATTCTGGTAAAACTGGAAAATCATGTTTTATGGAGAAGATGTTTTCTGATATGCCCTCCAGCTGCTCCGCATCAACTCTTGGTGATTAACAGACTGACGGACAGTAGACTGCTTCCAACTGTAGCTGCTGTTAGCTAATGTTAATTAGCTCAGTCGGCTGTAATGTTACTGCCCACACTGGGTGCTCAGAGCACCGGGATGAGGAAGTTTTCTCAGGGTTAGGGTTAGTGTACCCGAACAGTGCTGTGTAAGCAAGATGCAAGAAAATGTACGGTATTTTACGGACTATAGAGCCGCACCGGACTATAAGCTGCCGACATCCAGGTTGAGAAATTAGATATTTACCGGATACACAGAAAGATTTTGTACCATAAAAGAATATTAATATCATCTTTTGGCATTGAATGAGTTTACCCGCTGCCATCTCCAACGTCTCACCATGGATTCATTAACGCCAAGCATACATGCAGCAGCTCTATTTCCTTCCTGGATAGTCAGATCGATGGCCTTCAACTTAAAAGCTGCATCGTACGAACTTCTTCGTGTGCTTTCCATGATGAGGGGGTGAGGGGGTGAAAACAATTCGCTGTTAATAATTTCTTGTGTGTGTTGTGTTGCATGTGATAAATAAAAACTAGCGTGTTCTTCCCCTGTCTCGTTTTTGCACTTCGGGTTAGAGCGCCCCCTGGCGGCTAAAGAAAAATCAATAGAAAAGCCGCAACTTTGTATAAACCGCATGGTTCAAAGCGTGGGAAAAAAGTAGCGGCTTATAGTCCGGAAAATACGGTATATTTCTAGAAGAATTTGTTTATTCAGATCATTTAACTCTCTCATTCTGTCATGCTGCTTTAGTCAGATACTAATTTGTGGCTGTGGAAGACCCAATACACAAGTGTGCATTTCTCTCTTTTATATGTAACCTTTATCTAAATGGTAAATCTGAACCTCACTTAGGAGAAGGCACTATCTATCTGTTTCTGGATAATGAGGAAATCACACTCTCTAAATATACACACACACACACACACACACACACACACACACAGACACACACACTTTTTCTTTTCTCTAGCACAAAATCCATCAAACAGACACACACACACACACACTCTCTGACACAAGCACACTTTTAACAGACACACTATACAGCCAACTCTCTGTGCCTGTGATAATGAGGTACACCTTCTCTCTGTCATGTTCACTTATATCTCTCTGCACCATACCAGTCCCACACATTGTGTGTTAGAACTTTATTAATTCCCCTCTTTCCCCTGGTGAATGACAGAACCTTTCTGCTTTCAAAGCAACAGTAAATTAAAGCTCTGCAGGCCGTTTTTTTAAAGACCTAAAGTGTATCTTGTGGAGCCGATCTTTTTTTCTTTTTACAGGAGAAAATGAAAAGATAAAGCTGACCACACCAGCTTATTTCTGATCATTTGTAGAATCTGATTATTGCAAGATTATTTTTTTCCCGTGTTCATCTTTGTTGTTGCTGTGGAGAAGAGGCCAGCCTCCCACACAGCATGGAACATCTCCTTCACTCTTCGTTTGGCGGAGGAAAAATAATGTTTCAGTCCTTTTCTGAAAAGTTCAACCTCCCAGAGCGCTCTGCTCTGCTAAAACTGTGCTCGTGTGAGAGCACCGACCTTTTGTGTGTCTTGTAGGTGCATTGAGAGTGGTGACTGTTATGGAGATACAATTTGGTGTATGGAGAAAGCTCGACTGTACTGAACAATGAAAAGAGCTTTCAAATTACGACATTAAATTATATTTTGTGAGTTGAAAAAGGAGACGGTGCCCCGTCAAAACTGTTGCAGTTTGTGTGCTAATTTTAGTGCTTTCGTTCTAGCACATCTGCTGCCAGAAATGTTTGTTTCTAGATTGGTGCAGTTAAAGTGAAACTTAACTCCAGACTCTGGTTTCAGTGCCTGGTTAGAATTTCTGTTCATTACGTTTGATTAACACCAAATGGAAACAATGTTTCTAAACAACAGATTGGAAAAAGATAACCGAGCCAGTTGACTAATCCAATATGGATCCAATGTACTGACACTGACCATCCTATTGACTAAACACTGAATTTAAAGTGCTGATTAGCTGGGTATATTGGGAATTATACAATTCTGTTTTCAACCATGAGCAAGCACTTGGCAACAGTGGCAAGAAAGAACTTCCAGAGACCTTGAACAGAACCCGGCTCATTGGTGGGCAGAGAGGAATGCACAGCAGTAATAACAATAATAATAACTATAATTATATATTTTAGTGTAGATAAGACTAATAATAGTAATAATCATAATAATAGTAGTATTTGTAGTGAGCATTAAGCAGCACCATAGCAGCAGGTTAAACCATTGTCCGATCTAGGCGTAGCCACAATCCATGAGATCTGGCAAGATGAGAATGTAGAAAAACAAAAAAAAAACAAAAAAAAAAACAAAAGCAAAGTTAGTAACATTAATTAACTAATGTGAATTTTCAACCAACATCAGTTGAGGTTAGATTCAGCCCCCCGTGACCCTGATAAGGATGAGCATTTACATAAAATAAATGGATGGATCTAAATCAGATACACATACATATTCATATGGCAACCCAAGATCCACAGAGCCCATCACATAACAAGTCCCAGTTTAACTACTACAAGTTAAATTGCAGGATGTACGCAAGAACATAGAAATGACTCAAAATGAGTTATTGACTTGAGTTTATACTGTGCTGTCATATGACTTTAGAGGTATAAAACAGTGATTTACAGGCTCAACGCAGCAACACAGGAGCATCATTACATTTGGCTAATAACTAGAAGTTGTTCTTTGTTTCTATTTTTATGCTTTAAAGATTTTCTGAGGTCAAGGTCTTGAGATTATGCAGTCTTCAGAAAGAAAAAAAGAAGTGGGCGGAAAATAAAAATGAAAGCAGTACCATTCTCGGATTCATTCCAACCACTTAGAGTGATTATTGAGGCTTACAGACATATGTAATCTCTACATGCTGACAATTACAGAGAAATGGAAAGGGTGAGAGAGGGCAGGCAGGAAATGAAAGGAAACAATGTGCACAGTAGAGAAAAGGAAGAAGATTGGAAAAGCGGAAATAATGTGAAAGAAAGCATCACTTGGATCCTTTTTCAACATGATGTAGCATTTAGGAAAAATTCATTGAATTACATATATTTACTTTATGCTTTAATTCACCAAAAAAATGCATTCAGGTAGAGCGACAGAGAGAAAGAAAGAGAGAGAGAAGAGGGGTTATGGGTAAGCCAAGAATAGAAAGAGCGTTAAGGCTGGCAGTATACTCCAAACAAAAACCTGGCATGTTAATGGTGGGTTTGAATCAAAAACAAAACACTTTTTGGCTTCAATCAGCGCTTTGTGTGCAGGCTGGATATCTGAATTTGTCCAGAAATTCGTAGACATATTCACTCTCAAATGACAAATGGCAGGCTTGTTGTTGTTGTGGACCCTTTTTCCTCGAAAGACGGCGTCTACACAAACACATTTGATGAGGGTTAAGTGAGGTACACCACATTTGTTGCATTCGTTCAACACTCCCAATTAAATTTGAGGTATTCCTTAACATTTTCTCAGTGTGCCACCGGTAACGCTTTAACTGAAATGCTCTTCAGATGGTTGAACTGCGTCCTAATGTCAAAATTGAGGGGTGTTGCTGCATCTGACAGTCAACAATTACACCCACTTCACACAACGATTGACCGGGAAAGCAGAAGTGATAAAGTCGGCAATCGAGTGGTTTTATTTTTTCCTGTTTGACTGACTCTAAAGACTGTCAGGATCTGTACTGGCTTGGCAGGCTGATTGTTTGACTGTCTGACTGTTTGCCTCTCTGGCTGACGAGTGACAACTGGTTGGCAGACTCGTTTATATTCTACCTGCCAATTTCTTCTTCTTCTCCTGTCTGCCTACCTACCATCTGTCTTCCCCACTGCTTTCTATCGAAGGGAAAACGAAATTATAGCTCCAGTAAACGTGACATTCTTGAAAGATTCCGTAATGAAGACGTCTACAGAGCTAATCGGTAATAAACATCTCGCTTTAGTTTCACCTGAATCGTGTAGCTGACCATTCTCCCACGTTCTTACACAATATTAATGTATAAAACATCAGGCAAAACTGAATTTTTGAGAAAGGGTTGCTGCCTCTTTTCCTAATTTTAGAAGAGAGATACAAATACATATACGTTTTTTATAGAAGAGCTGCATTACTAACTATTTATAAATCCCATTTTTAGCATGACTTTTGGAAAACAAACTAAGGGAGGACAAGGCAAAGAGGATTATGTAAGTCGGCAGATATTTTTTACTGACACTATCTTGTTACTGCCACACACCTGTGAACCACCACTGTCATGGCTTCCTGAAGAGCTGGAAGATCCTGATTGGGCCTGGTCCGGATCTCCAATCTGCAGTATGCAATTTGGGGGACAAGCTTACTAAAGTTTGGACAGCCTGACAATTTTGGCTGAAGTACTTGTTAACTATGTAGGGACAGCACCAGGTATAGTAGAACTATTGATCACGCAAAGACTTTTTTAAATCACTAGGTTTAGGAGTTTTCTGTGTTTTCTGGTAAAAGTTAGAAAGTGAAGTTTTTTTTTCTTCCATTTTTGTTTCTTTTAGGAAGTTAAGACTCATTTTCTTAATTACCTTAAGTGAGCCGGGCTGTAACACCTCTGCAAAAAGAAGACAGCGCTGGTGTTCACTTTATTTGACCTTTATTCAGTAAACAACCTGTTTACTTTAATTGCCAAAATCAGGAAGAACTGTGATGGTATTATAGCACAGTGGTGACGCTGTGTTTCATGTCCTGTTCCCCTACCAACAGTCAACATTGGTGTCCTAGCAGCAAGATCCAAACATTGGATGGCCTCTTTTTTTTTGTTGGTGGCAGGCACAAGAAAACCAAAGACTGACTTTGTTGCTGTTGTCAATGCACAAACAACATAATTTATTAAATTTGTATTTGGGGATGGTTTGGACTTTTCAGATTAAGATTGATTCCATGAGTTTAGTTAAGTCTGAAAGATTGAAATTTAAAAAAAAAGTTTGTATCTGCACCCCAACTCTCTCATTCTACTCACTTTAATGCTTCCTCATCTTAAAGTAAAAATAATCCCATTTATCTCTGTCCACAGTTCTTATTCGGTTGATTTCCTTCCCAACTTTCCTTGAACATGCACATTTGGGAGTCACAGAAATATTGTCACTTCTGAAATCTCAGTCCTGACCTGCTTAACAGTTGACGTTTATTCAACATTAAAACAAACACATAGCATTAAAACAATTATCCTGTCTCCATGTTAGTTAAATGCCAGCTATATTGTTATACAGCTGTTAGAAAAGCAGGTTTTTAATTATACTGAATGCTGTTTTCTCTCTCTGAGGTATAATTTATTATGGCCTAAGGTCTGGATAAGACTACATTAAAAATCTGCTTTGCAACAACCCACACACTTTTTGATTAAACTACAAAGTGAATTCTCTTTACTCATTTTTAGTGAATGCCTTGTTTGTAGGGATGGGAATCGAGAACCGGTTCTTGTTGAGAACCGGTTTCGTGTGTTTCAATTCCATGGAAACATTTGGCAGTTTATCTAACGATTCTCTTATCGATTCCAGCAAGCACGAATGACGTCACGTAGCTTATACAAGTTTCGCACGTGCAGTGCAATCAGTAGTAAACAATGGCACCCACTCGGTTCAAACGCTCCAAAGTTTCGCTGCATTTTACCAAAAAAAGATGGCAACAGGGCAACTTGCAATCATTGCAAAGTGGAGATAACAGCGTCGGGATGGAACACGACGAACATGCAGAAACATTTGCGCACACAACATGCAATATTTTTAAATGAATGTCGTGTTTTTGACACGCTTCGGACTGGAGATGAATCTCAACCCAGCAGCAGCAGCAGCAGCCAGGCTCTGACCACCTCTGCGGTTACTACGGAAGGTAACTCTGGTACGTAACACACTGCCTACCATGTTAGCGCGATGTGCTTCTTTGTAAAACATGCTATAACAGTTAACATTAAACGTGATACTTCTAACTAAACAAAGTTGATGCTGATCAAACTGTTTGTTCTCCTTTTTTTCCCAAATGAGAATCGATAAGAGAATCGATAAAGAATCGAATCATTAAGCAGAATCGATAGTAGAATCGGAATCGTAAAAATCTTTTCAATTCCCATCCCTACTTGTTTGTTGCTAAGGAAGATACTTCGACATTTCAGTTTATCGACTCTTGCGGCTGTTTCTTGTTTAATTTTGCATCCTCCAGTTACAACTTCTTATTACCTTTTCTACGCCTCCCATCACCCTCCAACTTCTGCTGTTTATGCACTTCCCAAAGCACACTCCACTCTTGAGTTGACTTCACAATGAGGACAGGCTGTGCTGTATATGCAGGCCACAGAGGAAGTGTGTTGCCATGGAAGAAAATGCTTTCTGGATCTGTTTTTCCTCTGCGAACATTATTTATCTAGGGAAGGGAAGGATGAGCAGGCAACATTATGCAAAAATGAAGGATGGCAGCTGCCCAGTTAAATCAGTCTGCACAGAGGTTTCAGTAACACAGCAAGAGTCTTGTGACACACGTATAATCTAACAACTGCTGCTTACTGCTGCAGCTGTTAGCATTATATTCATGTATAAAACATATGATGGAAATTTTCATTCCTTCTTGTTAAGCCCGGACCTCAACAGGCATGTTTCAGTCATTGTTTTGATCCGTTCTCCACGTGGCTTCAACCCCACCAGGAGCGTTTCAGAAGCATTTTGCCTGCCAGACTTTGTTAACTTTCCCATTTGGTCATTTTTATTTGGTTTATGTGATTCTATCATGGGTAAATATGCTAAGTAGTTTCCCTTTTAGCTGTTTTGAGTTTTCCTGAAGCACAGGGTGCACAGAAACACTTCTGAAATGTGTCGCAGTGGGGTTACAAACATCGTCTAGAACGGACACAATCAGCTCTGCTTCCATAGCAACATCCAGGACGAGACACTGCTCATGGAAGTTTTTTCTCTTTCTGTGAAATTCATACTTCAAAGTATCGATAACCCCACAAGAGTCTCTTGGTGATGTCTGTGGTTACCATCGTCGACATCGGTTTGTTGTTGGCGAACGTCTCTTTGTAACGCTGTGATGCCTAATCCACTGGTGCTTTGGAGAAGAAGCCAGTCAGAGGGATGACTCAGAGCTCAAAACACTTTGTCACTGCCGTTGTGACAAAAACATGCTACCATAGTTGCAGAATTGATCCAAAATTGACCCAGAATCACAAAGTGAGGTGCTTTAAGCTGCAGACTGTTTTCACTGTTTCTTAGCTCTGCCATTAGTGTGATATGTAACAGAATTTTAGGATGTGTAGATATTAACTTCTCACCTTACATTTTTATGTCCGCAGGTTTTCAGTTGTTTAACAAGGGGGCCACAGTGTCCACATTTACTGTAGGTTTTATAACTCCATTTCCTCCTGATGACAGCATGTCAGCTGGCCATCTCTCTATATCTCTCTGTCTCTATGTGGACTGACAGCCAGATCATGAAGAGTAATTGCTGCTCTGCTCATAACTTCATCCCAAATCACTTCACCAGCCTGTCTCGTCTGTTATCATCCTTCTTGTAACGTAATGACATCTGGGACTTTGTCATCAAGCAACCCTGCCCAGCAAATTAACTGACCAACATATCAATCATTGGAAGACTAAAAAGGCTAATCAAGCAGAGAAACTGGTGCAATGTTCAAATCAGGATAAGATACGAAGAGAGATTAATTTAAAAGATAAAAATGAATCACTAATAGGTGGTAGGTCAGCCACGGTCAAGCAATTCCCTTAAAATCCAAGGGATGTAATGCTTGATTGAATCCATAGCCGTCTATTGTGCAGTGCTCACAGACAGTGTGTGTGTGTGTGTGTGTGTGAATGAGAGAGAGAAGAAAATCCCTTTTTTTATTAATGAGTCTCTCAACGTGCACTGAAGCTGCACAGCGCTGCAGTAAGTCAATGTTGCTTCTTGTGTTGAAGGAGCAGCGACAGAAATGCCACAACACGTCAGCTGAACTCCGAATGAGCGCGCGCTCTGCGCGTGAACATGAGCGTGCAGAAAATACAAGGACCGGTGGCAGCGAATGGAGCAGTCAGCTGACAACACTGACAAGCAGACAGCAGTCCAGCAAATGCACAAATAGTGAATGCATGTGCACACATAACAGTGTAGCTGGTAGGACACATGGTTGAGGTATTATTGCACTCCATTGAGGGCGAGAAGTGTCCAGCGTTCTACAGTCCACCGTCCAGTCCACTGCACTGTGGACTCGGATTGGTAGGGCACTAGATCTCCAATCACCTGGCATCACAGAAGACACAATTATTGGTGGCTGAATTCCATTTAGCTGCTTCAGTTTCAGTTATTGTGCATGCTTGGCTCACTGTCACACTGTCATGGCTTACTGGGATTTTGAATAGACCAGAGCTATTGTTAATGTTATTGGTAACACCTGTGCTTTTTCTACCATGCCAAGGCTGTGAAAAGGTCTATTGGTTTTTCGTCCTGCAGGAGTCCCCAGCGTTTCCTGCCTTCAGGCATCACATGATTTCCACACACACCTGCTCCAAACCTGCTAATCAGCTCTTCAGAATATCCATACCTGCCACTTAAGACTCACTTCCCTGCCGTACTGCAAACTGTGCATTCTTACTTAGTATTCAGCCTTTGCATTATTTATTATGATCCCTCGTCTGTTATGTTGGACTGTTTTCCAGCCTTGCTCTTCTTTCTTTGTTTGCCTCACTGGACTGATCTCCTATTAACAAACCCAGCCTACACTTTCACTGCCTTGCCTTAGTCCGTTGAGTTTGAGTCGATTACCTGCAACACTGAACTTTTACAGCTGCCTTTATGAGCTGAAAGCTCTCAATACTATTTATTACTCACTCCACCGATCCAACTTCCTCCTTATACACTGAAGCTTTGGGTATCTATGGGGTCTTCGCTTTAACATATTTAATCATTTTTATTTCTGTGAGAGTTGATCCATTTTTATGGCACCAGAATGACATTTATAAACCCAAACTCAACCTAGGAAACGCTGTAATTGATATTTATTTATATTTATAAGAGACCTTTTCTGACCTTTGGAGAGAAATCTTAAACAAATCAGCTTACTTACCTGTTGAAGTCATGTGCATAAAAAACAAAACGCAAAATAAAAATGAACTCCACAAAATCAAATCACAAGAAAGTAGCAGTAGAAGTTTTACTGGTAATAGCAAAGTAATATTAAAGGTTATTTGTAATATCTGTAAAAAGGTTCTAAAGTACAAATCATTGATTCACACAAATGAACTCAACCCTAGTATTGATCTATATGCTGCAACTTTCAAAGTTTATTTCAAGTTGGAAGGGCAAATAGTCGATCTTCAGACTATTTCCACTGGGACATGGAAGGAAAGGAAATGAGGAATGCAGCAGAAGAGCATGAGGGAGGAGAGACGGGGAAGGAGAGCAAGAGCATCCCCGTATCTGATCTTTAACAACTCCAAATCCACTGAGGAAGAGGACGGACAGAAGGAAAGGGAGGTGAGGAGAGAATCTGTAATCAGATGGAAACCTGAGTACTTGGAGGAGGAAACCTATACTGGGATTTCCAGTCTTCAGCCATGAAGAACAATTTCCCTAACAAACAAACACAAGCACAACAGCTGGGCTAATGCCTGCTCTTACACTCTGTGTGTGTGTGTGTGTGTGTGTGTTTACATCATTATGCATGTTAACATAAAACGTATCGCTTCAAATGCCTCATTATTTATGCATAAAATTTTAAACATGTTTGTTTACCTTGTGTGTTCCCTATGCACTTACACATCTGTGTGCATTCAGGTGTGTCTCTGGGCTCATTAAAAGACATTATTTGTCCATATGGTTTATTTATATAGTATGTATATTGTCAGGTTGTTCTACTTCCATGTGCATTTGCAAGTTGGCATTTGAGAATACTGTCTGTGTACGTAACTTTTATCGGAGGGTGAAAATAACTTGTTAGACACTGGCGTGAAAAGAAAAAATGCATCGTGACAAAACACAACATGACATTATTTATCTCCTCCAGACAAAAAAAATAAAATAAAGCTAAAGGTTTTGTGGTGTGCACAATCACTGATACCCTGACATTTACAGTATCTGAGTTGTTAAGAGGAGATCAATCCAGAGGTCTGACATTGATCCTGACGATAGAAAACAAATCAATTGAGTAAATTGGGTTCCTTTCAGTCAGATGTCTGCCAGTCAGCTATTCAAACCCAAAAGATTGGTCTGTTCCCAGCACATTTGGCAGAAATAAACATTTACAGATGTACAGCAATTCCCTTTTTTTATTCTTGTGAAAAGTGGAGCTAATACATCATTGGGTTCTTCCCCTGACAGATAATTATAACAGACCACCAGAGTTTCCCAGAGAATGGCAGCGGGGTGGGAGTTGTTGATGATGGTGTATAAGTATAGAATGTATAGCTGGCTTTCCACTGTCGTTTGTCGTTTTACTCTTTCTTCAGTGGTGTGCTGATGACGCTCCGCTGGAAAGTGAAGGTGAAACTGAAGTTATGCATGAAGTATAATAATATTTTCGGCCCATTATGAAACCAGCGCAGGACAAATTAGACTATGGTGGTCCAGCGGAGTACAAAAGTGGACAGCTTTACATTGACGATGGTAAAGTTGGTTTATAAAACACCTTTAGAAAACTTTTAAATCATGTGGTATCAGCGTGGTTTGATGTGACCGATCAAATTTCCGTACCAAAACTTCCTGAAGTATGATATCCCCGCAGCTCGGTTTGAACTGGATTTATATTTGATTGATTCCTGAGCTTTTCCGTCTTGCATTAATATTCTTCTACCACATAATATTGTCAGGACAGTCTGACTGAATTTCAACAGTAGAATATGCTCCCATCCCTTATCACTCATTTCAAGTCGCTCCAAACTTTTTTCATACTGGGTGGCACAGTCCATGTCTGGGTAGGGTTACAGCCTTGAACCTCAATTGTTGTGTCTGAGAGAATAAAGACTACAGTGATTTTAAACGTGCTGAAGTATGTGACATTTGTTAGCATTGTCAAATTAAATCACTATTTTATCTTTTGTTATGATAAAGAGGACATTAGTCAACATGTGTTTAAACCTATTCATGAACTGTACTGTTGGTAAAAAGTTAACCTGAAACCCCACAGGGCACATTTTGATCTGTCCTCCACACGATTTCAAGTGTTTAACCCGCCAGACTTTGTTTACTTGCTCAGATTTGGTCATTTTCCTGGTTTATGTGCTTTCAAATATGCCTCTGCACGTCTAAATATGCTACGTTGTTACAAATTCTCTATGCTGTTTCTGTGTCTGGCTTCCACCAGCATGAGCTACTCTGTCTAAATGATGCGATGCCGCAGAATCCGTCAAAAATTAGGAGGCTGCAGAGGCCAGCTTCTGGGACGCTTCTGAACCAGACCAAGGCAGCACCGGTGGGGTTTGAAACATTGACTGGAAAGGCCATGTATTGCTGTGGCAACCGCTGCGCACACGCAGTGGTATTTGGGGGTTAGACAACTGAAGAATGACTGGAAAGCGAGAGGATGACATGCAGAAAAAGGCCACAGGTCAGAGTCGAACCCTGGGTCGCTGGGAGTGAGGACTGAGTCTTTGAGCATGGGGCACAAACTCTACCAGGCGAGCTGAGCGGCATAAAGAGTTTTTATGTTTCTTGAAACTTTCATTTTTGGTTTAGACCAAAATATAATCATGTTGGAAGTGAATTTTGGAACTATGTTTCACCATCTGTTGGCAACAGACATTCAGTCAATTTGTTTTGAAAGAATGTAACAATTCAGCAACGTTGTCCTGCTGCTCACAGTTTAGCGTAGTCTGTGATTCATTGCAATTTATTGGTGTTAAAATCCTACATACAGCGACTCTGGGAATAAACTTTTAAAGACTGCCAAAAGGAAGAAGGCCGTCTGTCTGTCTACAGTTACTTGCATGAATGTGAAATGTCAGCCGCCTCATCTGGCGGCGGCAGCGCACTGATATATAAACTCGATTGCCCAACACATCTTCAAAATGACACCTTTTTAACCTTCCTATATTCTGCTCAACTACAATCTCCTCTAGCCTCTGTCTCTGCTGATTTGAAAGCATGGCAGCCGTCCCCTCCCTCCCTTCCCTCCTCTCTTTTCCTCACTGACCAATTTTCCCTCGCAGCCGTCCTCTCGGATCCTGCTCTCATCTCTCCCTCTTTCTCCATTTGTGACGGGTATGAGCTCGTGTCATCGACAGCTTGGCACGGAGGTCATACAGACAATTGGTCGGTAAATATAGGCAGAATACACACACACACACACTCCAGACACGGGTCAACATGAACTCAACAACAGAACAATCACAGACAACATGTTTATGTGAAAAGAGCAATGATGCCTTCTGTGTTATGTTTCTCTCTGAGCAAATTGTCTGTCTGATGACTGATGTGCAATTCAACAAACAACGACGCGCGGCTTAAAGTGACAGTCAAACCCAAAATGGATTACAAAAAATCTAATTCTTTCTTGGGAACTAAGAAATATATACTTCTGTATACACTATATCAGACTATAGTGTCAGTGTGCTTCAGCTGTATTTGCTGTTTTAATGACATTTAACCCTAGAACACTAACGTCAGGTGATTTTCACCCACACAGTTCTTGTCATGTGATTTTCATTGTGTTGCTGCTGGCTGAGTTGCATGGGTCCTTGGGTAGCTTCAGGCTGCTCACAGCTCCATTATTTTTTTGTTAGGAAATTTCTCAAGATTAATTTTGCTGCCTTTTTTAAGGGTCCCCCATGGTACCTTTTTTTTAATTTAATGTGATATTGTATATTGGGAAATTAAAGAAGTGTACTACAATTTGGCATACAGTGTTGTACTTTTACATAAATTGATGAAAACTGTATTTTATCCGGGATATTATATCGGGCAAAAATATACCCGACATTAGTGATGGTGTTACTAATTTTAACATTAGTATCTAGGGTTAAATACAGTATATGAACTCCAACATGCATGTCCATCTCTAGATGACAACATGCACTGTATAGCTTTTACACGTTGTCGAAACTTCTCTCTGAAACCGAGCTGATGCCTACGTCAGAGCCAGCAGAAATAACCTGAGGAATAATTTCCTGGTGACAAAATGAAACAAGGTGTCGTTGGGCATTTGGTTTCGGTTTTGGTGTGTGTGTGAGTAAGCCAAGCAGGAAACAAGGCGAGAAGGGGACAGCGGGAGAAGAGATTTTCTAATTTACAACAACACAGGGATTCTAGTTTGGGGAAGAGTGGGTGAGGAGACACACACCGAGGGAAGACACTCATACTGAAAAACAAATAAACATCCTTACCTCGTGAATTGTCAAAGGGAAGAAATTAAAAGTGTGGATTGCTCATATTTCACACTGAGCTCATGTTTGTAACATGCAATTACACAACATATTTTTTTTAAAATTCAGATTGTTTCAATTAAATATTTATGAACACACAAATGTCATCTGTTTTCCCCTCTTCATCTCTTCCTCCATGTGTTACAGAGGGGTATCTGCATTTGACACACACAGCTGGAAATTAAGTCCTACACACACACACACCCACACACACACACACACACATTTCTGTCCCTCCTGAATCAGACAGACAGCTCTGTGATGCTGCACATAATTTTGTTTAAATGAGCCATAGGGGAGAACGATATCACTGTCAACTGCCATCCTGAACGAATACATGCGCAGTAATACACGTTTATTGCACAAATATAAACCCGTGCAGTTATATATCAACAACTGTTCAAGCTTTCTGTACAGTTATTCCCAGAAATATATTCCTCATTTGAGCTTTTTATCCATATGTATGTGAATTTTACTTCACGTGTGTGTCTGCACACCTTTTATGTTTCTGCATGCATCCATGCCTGTGTGCACCTATTCATACTCGTTCACGTTCCTCCACCTTTTACACCTTGTGCACCTTGATGTGGTTCATGATGAGGGCATGCACATGTGTGCATTCATTCATGTGCGTCTGTGTGCAAAGTCGACCAGAATGAAGACTATTAATTACGGAAGCTATTGCTGCCAAGGTTTGTTTGGCAATTAATATTGGATTATCTGACTCCAGGGAGGAGTCCGCCCTCCTGCAGCCTGATGTGCACTGCAGAAATAAACATTAGCAAACTGTTCAAGCAGCATGCAACCCAGAATCGTCCTCATCTCTTCTATACTTTCTAGTCATGATGCCACTTCTGATGTTTTTTTTGTTTTTTTTGGTTAATCAGTTTCAGCAATGTGTGTGTGTCATTGTTTACCATCTGCTGTGTTTGGAGAGAATGCTACACTATGCCAAGCATCTTTCAGCAGCAATGCACCATGAGTCCTGAATAAAGGAAGTACACGAGATCTTTGACAGGCACTGCAGGCGAAGCCTTTAGCGCTCGGGGTTAGTGACAGTCTTGCCCGATGCAAGCCAGGCCTCCTTTACATCTGTTCTGTCTTTCACACACACACACACACACACACACACACATTGAGGAGTGATTAGGGTCAGTGACAGGGTGCAAGCAAAGCCCTTTCTCTTTCTTCCTTCATCTCTCTCCCCTTACCATTGCGTCCCTCTGTCCTACACAGTCACCCCGAGGTGCTCAGGACCAGTGACAGGAGCCCCTGAGGGCCAAGAGCCTGTCGGACAGTGACAACTGACCATTGACAGCCTGTCCCAAAGGCACTGACACACTCAAATACACACCACACCCATATGTTTACCTCCTTTACTCCACTGTCATCCTCTTTCTCTTCCTCTTTTGTTCCCCTCTCTCTAACTTTTACCTTTGTCTCCTTTTCTCTCTCGTCCTCTCCTTCCTCCCTCTTTCTCTGACTCAAACTGCTGACCCAGGCAGTTCCTCCAGAGTCGGCTGTCCCAGACACCCCTCAGCTCCTCTCTAAGCCGAGGGCTGGCAGCTTACAGTGGGGAGCTAAACGGTTCTGACTGTCCCTGAAGCCCTGGAATTGCAGGGTCTGACAAGTGTAGAGAACTGTATAAACAAGGCCTGAAGACCCAATTGGTCAGAGGCTAGACTGAGGTGAGAACAAAGGTAACAAACACTGCTGCAAAAGTTGGACATTCAAAGCTGGATGCCTGTTAGCATAAACCCTGTGACTCATTGTTGATAAAGTCATCCAATTAATTTGCAATTAAGTGTTTATACTATATGGATTTTTTCAAGAAATGTTCATTTGCAAAATGCTGGTTGATGAATTGTTATTTGTCTGACCTTTTAGTTTGAAAAAATAAAAACAAAATGCCCATTTTTCATTCAAGCACAATATTGATTCCCATGTCCTATTTCCTATTTCTACTGTATGCTGTCATGATTTAAGAGAGGTCAGCACACACATAATGCATACCTCATCCCTACATTGAGCGCAAAATTAAATTCCTTGTATATGTGGACATACCTGGCCGTTAAAGTGATTCTGATTCTATAACTCATTACATGAAAATGCATAATATTCGATTCAGTTAGCATCTCAGATCTTACTGACCTGCGGATTGAGCAAGTATTTACAAATTACCGGTACAAACTGCCAACACTCTTTACTTAAATTCAAGTTAAGGTCCCAAAGTTTCCAATGTCCAAGTATCGTCCTTCCTATAGTCACCAAATTAGAACTGGAGTCAGAGCCTTCAGCTACTAAGTGTGGATCCAGCGCTCGTTTTCGTTCCAGAGGCAGCAGTAGCTGGGGATTCGGGATTCAGCTTGGGAACCGGATGGCTGGTTCAAGTCCAGCATGGACCAAAGTATGGATGGTGGGCTGGTAGCTTTCCACATTTGCATGCTCTTTGTGTGTGAGTGTGGTCGTATTTCGGGGCTATATGTTAGAACTTGAGTGAAAAAAGAATTTCCCCTCAAGTGAAAAATAAAAGTATCTATTCTGTTTCTTTCTATTCTGTTAAGAGTAGGCTTAAGATGTTTTTCACAGAGCTCATAGTTAAGCCTGGCTCAGTCCCGCGTTACTAACTCACTGCTTTCACCGTTTTGCAGTTTTTCATGGATTGTGGCTACGCCGAGATCAGGGATTGATCTATGATGCTATTTATCTGTCCATCAGTCCATCCATCATCCATCCCCTCTCTCTAACTCAACTGGTCGCAGCAGATTGCCCCTCCAGCCATGAGCAGAGGCTTTGCTCGAGGTTTCTTTCCTTGCCATCATCGCCAAGTACTTGCTCAAGGTGGAAGTCTCTAAAAATCATATTATAAAGAGTACAGTATAGACCTTCTCTGTATGGATGATATATCATCCACATGTTATGTTATCTTTAAGTGTCATGAGATAGCATCTGTAATAATTTGGTTTCAGTATAAACATATGGTTTCAGTGAAAACACTAGCTGACAAAATGCACCTAAAACACTGTAATGAGACACATTTAGCACCACAAAAGAAAATCCATGTATACACAGTCATCAGTGAACAGTTTAATTTTCAAATGGATCCATGTGGATTGTGTTTCTGATATTAGCTAATTTGGTTTTAATGATGTGCGTGTGTTTCAGAGCCTCAACCCTCCTGTTTATGTCCATCTCAGTTGGTACACTATCAATAGTCAATTAAGACCCAATATAGTATAGCCATAAGATATACAACAGCTTCTGTATCAGATCTGAACAGATCAGCAATGAGAAAACTTCAGCAGAATGTTTTCCATCTCCATTATTTAATGGGATGTAAATATTAAAAACCCTTACAGTAAGCGACCTTCTGATCTCTCTTCCTCTACACTAACTCTGAATGGATTATGAATAATTGATGTTCGGCTACTTTTAGACACGGGCTGTCAAAACATCTATCGATGTAGTATAATTCAACATGCACACACACACCCAAACAGTCAAAAACACACAGACTAAAAAAAAACAATCACTGCCATTGATAAATATTGGACAGCAGTTTGAAGCGGCTTTCCGTATAAATCAAAGCTTAATAACTTAATAACTTTGCAAAACTTTACATCAGACACACAACACAAATAACAAAAATAAACATAAACTGAGCACAGACACAATAACTATTAAGTTTAAAATTCAAACAATGGTCAGATAAAAGCAAATTATTTTCACAAATATTAATGATCTATCTGAATTTCATGTTGCAGATAGGTTTCCGGATTGTCCTTGTACGTCCTGTCTAAGTGAAACCCTTGAGAACGCACAAACACAACACGGAAATCTTGTGCTTTGATATGCAGGCTTATAGAAGAAGGAAAACTGAAAGTTGGTAACATCCGCATTGATGCTGGTTGACTGCAAAAAGACTCAAGGGAGGATTTTACACATATAAATACATCACATAAATACAATTAACATAATAATCTTTATTAACAATATATGCACTGACAGCCAGACTGTAGTATTAGTGTGTAAGCACTGCTTTCCAAATCCCTCGCTGTGCCATTTCAGCTGAAGCCAGCAGTAATAAGAATATCTGATCTGATATGAAGACAAAGGCTGCACCCACACTGCATGTCTTCATTCCCAAATAGCTGCTTATATTTGATTTTTTTTTTTATGCATGACTGTGTGTCTTTATTCCTGGATGAAACTCAGGTCTGACAGCAATACTGAAAAGACGTGCACTGACATGAGCAACGACAAAACATGCCACCTATTTTTGTACTCGTGCCCCGTGTTTCAACACATTTTGTCTTTGAGCTTTGGCTGAATTGTGAAGTCTCAACGAATACCACTCAAGTGTTTTTACTTTTTGGCTTGCTTGCTATGAACGGCTCAGTCTAACTGCCAAACAGTTGGCACTGATCGTCATAGTAACACCGACCAAGATTTAAGCATTCATGTGCAGTAGGCCCGTTACTTATCTTCTCTTAGAATCCATGCTACCTACAAGTGGAGCTGTGTTCTCTTTACAAGATTCTTCTGTAGTTCGATGAATAATGAAGACAACAATGAATGATCGAGGCAGCTGCAGAGGAGCTACACAATAAGATGAATATAATCCTTCTGGGCAATTGTTTGTGTTACCGACAGGCTCAGATTGGTGTTATACCAGTGACAACATTATGGAAAGGATCCCTGTACAAATAGACCTGTATATTCAAGAGTAAGATCGTTTTTACATTTGTCTCAAAACTCTTCAAAGCCACCAGACTCCATTGATAAAAACAATCATTTTGTCTGACTTAATACATCAGTCTGCTGCCTCAAATGGTTAGTTTTTTGTATTTTTGACATTAGTTTAGATCTCTCAAACACCAAAAATCATGCCCATAGACTTTAGACCATTGATATTTTAGTATAAAAGTATAAAAGTCTGTTTCTCGATGCTTTTTATTCACTACTGGACCTCTGCCAGACTAGCATAATGTCTGTGAAAATGCAACTTAACCCAGCTCACTGAAAAAACAAAAAACATGAAAAACGTGACTTGGCGTGAAAAAATAGATTGTCATTAAAAGACAAAAAAATTACATTAGTGTGTTTTCTGTATAATTCTTCAGTGCCGATACAAGTGTTTCAATGCCAGTGTTCTCCCTTTGAGTTCAGATTGTGTTGTGTTGATTTTCTTTTTCTCAAAGCCAAATTATAATGTTCTACCCCCATATCTCCACTTCTTACAACACAGCAACAGTCAAATTAATTTTATTCAGTGTTGGCCAAAATGAAATTTGTTTTTGATAACATCACAATTTGAACATACAACACCCTCAAGGAAGGAAAAAAAAAAACACAAAAGGGAAAAGAGGCTGTGCAAATAACTGGAAAGAAAACCTGATCCATGAACAAATACAGAGCAGAGACTGGCCAATTCTCATGCAGTATCAATCCAAACATGCTCACCATGATAGGCTGCAGTCTGCTCTCATCTCTCGAAGTCGAAGCAGTGGATTGTCAATGGACTCCGTGAGGGTGGTGTAGAAATGCACCATCATTGACGACGTGAAGGGTGCTGCAGAAAGTTTATGCTCTGCTGAGCCCGCTTGGAGTTCTGCTCCCACTTGAGATTCAGGGGGATTATAGTACTCAGGAAGCAGGATAGGACTAAGTAAAAAGGAAAACAACCATTTAATCCAGGGATGAGCTCAAACAATCAATCCACTGAGGTGTTCTGGTACCAAGTACACTTATGACTGACTTTATTCTCAAACATGGTGTTTGTTATAGCCGAACCATGGATTGTAAAACTGAACTGAACTGCTGTTTGGTGCATAAGCACACCAAACAATCTTCCCCACAATGACTGGCAGTCACATAGAGGCGACTCTCTTGTTTCCTCGAGAGAACGCCAATCTAGCATCTCTCAGCTGGTGTCTTATGAGTATCCCCACACCCGCTCAGCCCATCTCACACTGGGCAAGTCCAACAAAGAAGAAAAGAGAGTCCAGTTCAGTCTCAGCCCAGCTCCTGTTCCTTCCCTTCAGCATGGTGACATTTCACATAGGGCCAGTCTCATCCAGCTTTTAAAGCACCCAAGCTCAGGAATATACAGTAGGAAGAGTTCACAGATGTTTTGAGAATAATGAGGCACGACCCTATCAGCGGATCGGCTTACAGGTTCCAGACTGCAGGTACAGGGTGCGAGGACATAGGCTTGAAGCAACAGAGCAACTATGATGATCTGGTGAAGTGTAAGATAAAATGGGCTGGGGTGGGGAACAGGGAAAAAGGGAAGCAGGTGAGTATGTACGTGGAGAAAGCCAGGTGAGCAGGTTGATGAGAGACTTAAAATTTGACGTCTCTTGAGCATGACGTCTAAGCCCCAGATGTTCAGTGTCTAGAAGCAAGAGACAGTATGATATCTATGGAAAATCCATGTTGTTACCATTTTTTAAATTAAAGAAAAACTACCAAAGAAGTGTAAAATACACTAATGTACCCACTTTCTAAGCACCCTGTTTTCTTTCAGCAAACCAATTGAGTTGACAATTCAAGCAGCTCTAGCCAAAAGGAATACTTTGTATGCTGGAGCTTTTATTTATGAAAAGGGATTATGGCTTCTCATATTAAGCGGCTGGCATACCAGCAACAAAAATTAATAGCTACTGATTTCTACATTTCCTCTCTCTCTCTTTGTTTTTGACATTATAAAAGTTAGTTTAGTGACTCAAGCTAACAGCCAAATCAACCCGTGTCTGTTTCTTTTGTGCTGTATTGTCCCATGTTCTTAGTCTGTCAGTTCTTTATCCTCTTTTCTCTGCATGAATCACTTTCTCTCTGCACCTCACTTTCTTGTAATTGCTCAGTATTTTACTTGCATTTGTTTTAAAAGGATAACCGTTGCTTCACATGATCAGATGCTCAGGTCTTTATGGCAAGTACCGCAGAGGACCGTAGGACTTCAGGACACAAACACCCTGAAAACACCATGCACCTTGTAAGATTCATTTTTCTACCTTTTCCTTTTTCACAAGATTTCATGCTGGTGTTCCTGACCCCAGATTGAAAACCGCTGGCAGCTTAAACCACAAGCTTGTGGGTGATGAGCTTCCTAAGTGCTCTTCCAGTCTGCCAGCTCAGTGCAGTACTGAGGAGGTCCGAGCCAACAGTAGCAGTTAGCTGAGCCTTTATTTATGAAAGGGGATTTGCTCTCCTCATGTTAAGTAGCTGGCAGAACAGCAGCCAAAGCAAATCACTAATACTTCCTTCCTCTTTCTTCCTCCCTCTATCCCACTCTGTTTTAGAAACTTGAAACTAAAGGATGTTGGGTACCAGCCCAGCAAGGCTTTTGGCTGCTGTCTATATACTCTTTACATTATAGACCACATTCATATTCTGACTCATACTGTAAGAACGATGCAGCAGAAACAAGCTGCAGCAAGTGCAATGGTGAATCTTTCCAGTCCAGCCTTAAGGTTTAGTCTGACTCCTTTCGCATTTCCTGCCTCACTCTCTCTGTCTGCTCACGGTGTTGTACAGTAACTGTAAAGTGCAAAAGTGGAGTCCAAAGTAAACACTCCCACAAACTCCTCTGCACTTTGTAAACCTCAAAGTCGTATCTCTCTTTTCCCGGCTTCTTTGTGTTTGTGTCACTGTTTTCGTGTCTGTAAAAAGTTTGTCAAAATCTTTTTGGACAAGTCAACAACATGTCTTCTTATTAGAATTAGCATCATGGGGGATAATACCTGCAGGATGGCACATACCCGTTGGAATACAAGACAGCAAGCTTAGGAAAAGGTAAGTATGAGTGAGAGTATATTTATGTTCATATAAATCTTGGACACTCATTTTTATTGAGGAAAATAGTTAATGATTGGAAGTAAATATCAACGTTCAACACTCATACGCACTCAAGATATCTACTCCAAAAATAGTGGACATTCATTTCTTCAACTGTATTAGCCTCAATAGACCTAAATCCAATACAACTAAATTATGTATTGTCATATGCTGTGAATACTACTAAGAAAGTTAAAAGCAGATTGGTTTAAGCAGGTTTGTTAGGTAGGTAGTGGGTGTACACACATTCTTTACTCAAGTACTGATTCAACTCGTTTACTCAAGTAAAACAGAAGATGTACAGGCTCTAAACACAAATTAAGTATTTGTACTTTGATTCTTCTCACCTCTGTGTAAGGATCGAAACATATCACTATACAATGAAAGAGTTGTATTGCAGTGACTTTGTGCAATCTGACCAATGAATTATTTATTTCTCTTCTTGACCCTTTTCTTGACCTGTTTCACTGTATGGAGCGAGCTGCCAAATAAGAGGTTATGACCTCAGGTGGACCCTGACAGACAAGATAGTTCTCCAGATCCCCATGAGCATACAGAGGGTCAAGAAACCATCAGTGCAAATCATTAATTCTACAAATAGCTTACACCACAATAACATGACCGTCCTAATGATGTATTCAAATCCTGTGTCCAGTCCTAAAACAGTCTTAAACCAAGTGAAAACCACTAATTTCACTATGGCAATGATTCTACAAGTTTCTGAACTCTTCTGAAGGATGAACATCATTTTCCCAAATGATATTTCCATGTTTGGTGTTTGTTTGATGCTGTTTAAAGTGCAGTATCTAACACTTGATCCACATTCCCATAGGTGTTCACCAGAGGTCAAACCAATGAGATCTGGTGACAGCAATGGCCATAACATATAATTTATGTCAATTTCAATCAAACTGTTCAGTGACCCTTTGTGCCCTATTGAAGGCATTACACCCATTTCAAGTTGCATTAATTTGTCAGATATTTATTTATCAGCTTTAGTTGTCTAGAGGTTCTGTAGGAGTTGACCTCACCCACTGAAAGTCATGACCTCACAATAAGAGGCAGACAGTGGTGTCATGTCTACACATACCTGTAGTTTTGTTTACTGGGCACTGAACTATGGCTGTTTCACACAGGGCTACATTTTTGTTTTCCAGATGGGCAAAATCATGATCCAACCTACTCTACTTTTAATTGGGTAGCACTCATTTCCTTTCTTGAAATAGTTATATTTTTGTCACATGTACATCCACTGATAAAACCCAAAAATATTGATGCATGTGTCTGTTTTCGTGTGCAGACATGAAAAAATGTGCTCAAGTGTTTAATCCAACACATACAATACCATTCAGGAACACCACAAACATTGGTTACATAACCGTGCACCGTGGGTCTGACTAATTCATGTTGGTTGATGTTGCCAATCGAGGACTCAAAGCATACTTTTTCTGTGCAAGTTGTTTTGTTCCAAAGCCAATGTAGAGTAAGTGTGTGTGTGTGTGTGTACCAAATTTTATTACCGTGACTTCATTTGTATTTTGACACCATTAAATAAGATACGTACCCCTGCTGTATTTGTCTTGGCCATAGTCACTGCTTTCACTGGCCCCTCCAGGCTCTGTCAGCCCCTTTTAAGGTCTGCTTGGCCAAACTGAAAGGTTAAATGTTCAGGTAAAACTGCCTGTTTTAACGTCTCGCCTCCAGCTTTGGCAAACATAGAGGAATTACAATTCAATTTCCAGATTTACTGTTTGCTAAATGACTCCCCACAGCAGTGATTGTCATATAACTTTGCAGATGTTACGAGGCAAGACTGGACCGTCAAGCTTTGGATTTCTTCACATGGACAAGGGTGCATGGGACTTTATTGTGA
The DNA here is from genome assembly GCF_000972845.2 of Larimichthys crocea. Taxonomy (NCBI): domain Eukaryota; kingdom Metazoa; phylum Chordata; class Actinopteri; family Sciaenidae; genus Larimichthys; species Larimichthys crocea. Next base: position 22,891,629 of record NC_040013.1, read on the forward strand.
GGTTAAGTTTACAGAGTTTTGAAACAGTGTTATGTAATGTTATATGCTAAAAACAGTCATGCCAATAACTTACAATTGCTGATATATTCCCATAGATGCCCCCTCCAAAATTATTGAAGAACAAGTGAGGTATGGATCCCATCTTTTCTTCTGTGTGATTCTGTAAGAAATAAATAACTAATATTAATTTTGTGACTTGTAATTGTAAACACCGGCTAACTAACTAACCCTGCAGTACAACAATGTTGTTTCTTTCTTCTTCTTTTTTGGCTGTGACTTGTAAGCTAGCCTCAGATTTGTTTTCCATTAACTTCTCAGCCAGAGACAGTTTTTAACCAAGTTAATTAGCTAACTAACTACATCTGCCAGCAACAGTCATTTCAGCAGGCGAAGTCGGCACTTGCCAATTCAAAAATGAGAAGCCTGTTTTCGTCTTGTTCTGTCTGAAGTCAAAAATCCACCGTTCCAGAAAAAAAAAAAAACAATTTCTGAGTGGTAAACCTGCCACTGTTACATGTGCTGTGGTGGAAGGAAAGACTTGAAGACAATGATGCTCATGCATGCTGTTTACAGCTTGTTAACACACTGAAGTGTTGATCCAGTGGATCTCTTTACACATTCAAATGAATGCTAATTCTCATTTGATGGCAACAACAGCGCACAATACTTTGTTTTCCCCTCCCAAGGCAGGTGAAAGCTTTGGAAGTAGCTTTTAAAAATCCAGTTTAGTTGATCGCGTGGACACAGCATAGTGGCTATTATGTAGAAACAGTGTAGGTGAAGGAAGGTGGGAGGCATGCCTCGAACATGGTACTGCCTGCCAACTGTAGACGCACAAGCACAATGCAGATCTGGCGTATGTGCAAACATAAACACGTGGAGACAATTATGCAGAGGTAAAAGCACATGTAAAAGCACTTCATGCGCACACACACTAAAAGCACTGATGTCCAAGGTAATGATGCTCATTTGGAACAATGCTTGTTTTCATGGCCTTTTAAAACCGATGCAAAGAGGACTTTTATGTTGATGAAGAATATCATTCTCATGCTTGAGTCCATATGTGTGAGCACTTGTGTGCGTGTGTGTGTGTGTGTGGTTGTGTGTGTGTGTGCATTGCTTTTACAGTAGAAAATCATATTCATAGAAGTTTAATGTAGTGTAAGCAGTGCTCTTGTGCCTAAAGTCACGGTAAAGCTTGGGCCAATATGATGACAAGCTTGAATTTTTTAATATAGGATAGATGTGAAACTGGAGGGCAACTATAAATTACAGCTAGCCGATAAATAACAGAAATGCTCAACTTAATAAAATAAATAAATGTTCATCCTCACGGCTGCTTATATATTTTTTTCATCTATGGATACTGGAAAAAAGGTAAAATTTTCTGCAGTCTAATATGTGCATTGGTAAATACATGTATACATAATTCATTAACATGTTTGCATGTTTTCATCCATTACAGTACACCCTATGGATCAACAAAGACAGCTGGTTTAGACAGCCAAGGGGTGAAACTCTACGAGAGCAGTCTTTTTGAAAGCCTCGGAGATGCAATTTAAGCCAGTGCTGGCCTTTTTACTACGGCAGACAAATTCCACTTCACACTCACTGCTGTGATTCATTAAAAAAAAAAGAAAAAGGAAAACTGGCTGGTATTTTATAACGAGAAGAGACAGGCATTGCAATGTATCTATCTATAATTCTCTGCTTTTAAAAAATCTTGTATAACTTTCAGCTGTAACTCGTAACTGGTGAGAGGTTCCACGCAAAAATGGTCATGCCGCAGGTTTGCCTAGATATAGTAAGTTCAGTGTGTGAAGTTTTTACTTCACCTATTGTCACTGCTGATATCTATCCCTGCTCCGAATGAGAGTGTCCAGTGATAAGAGAGAAGACTCTATTCGACTAGACAACTTTGACTTTGGCCTTCAAGACATATCAGACTGGACTGACTCCAGCGGGCAAATCTTCAATGTAACTTAAGAAATGCAAAGCCAATACCTTTTTGGGTTACTTATTTTAACTCACAGGCATATTTGTTTAATGGACTATCACACATGGTAGTTGTTGACTGGTCAAATGCCAGATTTTGATTTTTTAGCTTTATTGACTGAGCCACAAACTGCACAGCAAGCAGGACCACCTAAAAGACTTTAAAAATATCATCACTGCAGAAGCCAGTGGATTATATGGAGCCCCAGGGTGGACATATGGAGAAAAAATATAGAAATTGAGGCCACACTTTACTACATCCATCACTCGAAAGGCCATTGTGTGTGTGCATGGATGCAATTTGTTTTTTTTTAAGTAATTTGTGCTGATAAGTTAAGTGAGAACCAGCACTGAGTCGTGATCATAAAAACACACAAAAGGGAATATTTTTTTAACTAAGCAGCCTACTTACTCATAGTAGAAGCACATACTGTAAAGCGAGGAAAGATTACCTCACCATTGTGTAACTTTTAAACCACTTTTGTAACCATAAAATAGCAGATTTTAAACCGTGGTCACACAGAGCTTCCTGATGGACAGTAAAGTAAACTGCTGCAAACTGTATTCCTGCTATTTTGTACCACCGGGAAAGGGAAGGTTTTCATAGCTGGGAGGAGGAGTGCCGATAGTGAGTAGAGACAGTGTGGTGCCAGAACCAGAGCTGGCCAAGCAGGTAATATAACCGTGTTCAGCAGGACGTTGATGGAGGAAGAATTGAGTTGGCAGTGTTACATAAAATGCAACACTGCTTACTATAGCATTTTATAAGTTATGTCATTTAGTGGGAAATGATAATTAACAGCAGCCTCTGGCTCACAGTTACTGTATGGCGGTCACCTTGTTAACTACATTGCTGACCTTCCAACAGTTAAAGCAAAGCTGTTAAAGCTAACTCCACGCCTTTATACTACTTTAACGCTGGTAGTTGTAATGGATTTGTGTGTGTGTGTGTGTGTGTGTGTGTGTGTGTGTGTGTGTGTGTATTAAAAGAAACAAACCTCACAGGCCAGAGAGTTGCAAATGACCAGCCGCCATGACACACATTCTCACACAGGCACAGGCACTGAGTCACATCTGTCGGTCTCTCCGAGATATTATAATGACTTCGCTCCCACACACACACACACACACACACACACACACACACACACACACACACACACACACACACTCCACACATCATCTTTCATTGTCTGGATGTGTTCTGACAAACCGGTTTGCTTTAACTTCCCTCTTTTTCCTCCTTCTCTCCTTCTTTTCACCCTGTCGTGCTTTTTCATTACGTCTTTGCTCACCTTCCTCGTTATCGCTCTCCTCTTCTTCTCCGGCCTCGCCTCCCCACCGTTTTTTTTTTCTTCTCTAGATCTCTGATTGTCCCTCGTTCACTTGCAGTACCAAGTTTGCTAGAAAGGCAGCACTCTCTCTCTCTCTCTCCTCTTCATCTTGCCAGCTCAGTCGCTCTGTAGTGTTTTCTGTTGCCTGTGGATGTAACAACATGGGATTGATGCAGCAGTCGGCTGCTTTCTGCATCCTCAGCAACATCACAGAAGCCACATGCTGAGGAGTTGGTCTGACTGGAGAGTGTGTGTTTGTATTTGTGTATACAGTACGCACATGTGTGTGTTAGAAACAGTGAAAGGCAGAGTAGGCGAAGGACAGAAGAACAGAGTGAAGGGAGGGAGAGAAGAGGGGGGAAAAGGGAAATTCCTAGCTTAAATACATGAGCCTGATAGCAAAATTTATTAGATTTTAGAAAAACAGACAGAAAAAATCTGGAAAAGCAGATGTGTTAGAAAGGAGTAGCAGTCTGTCTGGCTTTGATAAAATAACGGAAAAAAATAAATAAAAATGTTGTAACCAGGGGTGAAAATAAGCCCTGCATGCCTGAGCCAGTTTGTTCTCTGCTATCTGAGCCCATCCATACCTACACCTTTACGTACACAACCTTCCCACCACACACTCTTTACTGCCTGCTCTTTATCTTGGAAGCACACCTGCAACCTGCTGATATTAAGCAGAGGAGAAGAAAAGTTGCCTGAAATCAAAGTAGAATCAAAGGTGAGCCTTAAAAAACATGAATAGATGTTCTCCCTTGAATTCATTGTGTGTTTCTCCCTCTCTCTCCCTCTCTCTCTCCCAGTAGGCACAGAGGATGTATAAAAAGTACTTAACTTTTTGTGCTGTGCTTTCTGTTTTGTCCCCTCTGCCTTTAAAAAGTGGGGCAACTCCAGAGAAATACTGCAAAACAGAGAGGGAGGGGCATACGGTGGAGGGGACACTGGAAGAAATGAGTGAATGAGAGAGTAACAGATTGGACAAGGAACAGAGGAGAGACCGAGCGAAACGACCAGTTAGCTGAGTCAACCTCATCCGATGGGCTCATTTCCAATTAGCATGCTCGTTAACCCCACAGTTGTGTGGCTCGTTTAATTATTTCCCTCAGGAAGTTGTCTTGTCACTCACAATACATTCAGCAAATTCTTCTGAAGCCGTGGAGGGCACATGCACGCATGCACGGCACTGCACTGCAGCCTGCAGCAGGGAACAGCATGGTGATGCCCTAGTGGCTCAGCAGAATGCTGCACGCATGATAAACACCACTGAAGTTGATATACACACCCTATTATATGGAACCGACTGCATTTATACCACGCTTTAATGCAGTGCTTTACAGTTTGTCTTTCGTTCACACACACACACACACACTGATGCATGCAAGGTACTGGCCTAACCAACAGGAGCGATTTGGGATCCAGTTCCTTGCTCAAGGACACTTCAATATGTGGACAAGATGAGCCAGTCATCGAACCTCACTGGGATAAATGGACAACCTTCTATACCTGCTGAGCCGAAGCAACACTATTAAAATGAAAATTATTTCTTCAGCTTCCGGTTAGGGTTTAGTGCCACATAATCCTATCCTATAGAAAAGCTCAGGGAAGAGCAGACTCACAAATGGCATAGAGATTTCAGCTGGTTTTTAAAAATCCTGTGCAAACGTCCAATCATAAAATTCCTCCTGGTGGAGCATTGAGCTGCATGGAGAACAGACCAAAACGGGCAATGCCCGGTGGAGTCCAGGCATAATTGGCTGGTTTTGCAAAGTGCATCTGGTACAACTTCCCCAAGTGGGAGGAACAGCTAGTATTTCTCTTGCTGTAAATCATGTATGTTATCTCCTGTAGGCTATATTTATATTTTACACAATATCCAAACTTTTTTTGGAATCAGGTGTTACCCACCATTGCTAAGAAGTCCGCTGGAGATGCAGATTGTTGTCAGTTTTGTAAGATTAACTTCCACTGAAGCACATAAGAGAAGTTAAAGCCAGATTTAATGGTGTATACCGACAGGCGCCTTTTGGAGTTGTTCATTTTTCAACTTGTATATCTTCTAAAGCAGCTGTTTGTCTTTTGTACTGTTGCTTTAGCCAGGAGATGTTCACGTCTACAAGCATTGAAAGAGCTCCAAATGCCGGTTACTGAACATTTTCTATTCCCAAAATGAGCTGGTCGGTCTGGATAATGAACATGAATTCACTGCAAATGTGTAGTACATGTGAGCCACTGTAAGAAAATCTTGCCTACTGCAGCTCCAAGTGCTGTGCTCAAGGTCACTCTGACAGCTATGACTGCATTCCCACATGAGTCTCTAGAAGCAGTAAGTTGTGCAGTGGACTGTGTGTGGGAAGACATCTTTGTCAGGCATCCAAATCAGGCTTACAATGGGAGCAGAGAGTTTACAATACAATTCCTTTCAAACATGTCCACAGTCACATTGCAAATGACACTTTAAGTAAGTGTTTAAACAAAACATTGGGTAAGTTGAGCACTAGGCCCTTCAATAAATCTCAGTTCATGGTCGGCACTCCTTAGAAGGAAAATTCAGTAATAAAGTATTTCTCATGTACAGGTTTATAGCAAAGTGCCTACTGGAAAAACATATAAACATAATGTAGACTGTAGCAATGACCAATCCAGCTGTTCAGTGTGTATGCAAACTGTCTTTTGTGATCTGGCCCTTGTGTGACATTTTAAAGCAATTTATTCTGTAATTTAGTGGGTTTTGCATTTCTGCTGTTGCGTTCAAATGTGCCGAAGCCTTAAAAAGGTTAAGGACCAGTTGAAACAGGGACAGCGAGACAGATAAATAGCCTTTTTTTTTTTTTTTTTTGCTCCATCTAGAGTCTAATTCTCAGGTCCAAAAGAAATGTGTCAGCACAGTGCCAGAGAGGTGTTAAGGACAGCAGTGGCTCATAACTTGTGGCGATCCTGGTGGGGATTATAAAACAGCCACTTCTGCTCCTTAGTTCTGATTGGCAGAGCCACATTTAAGACTAGAAGATCCCAGTAAACACTCCAATGCGACATAATGCATAACAGCCTTTCACACTGTGCCTAACAACACCTCTGAGTGTTTCCATCGCTGTAAATGAGGTATGGCTCATTGCTTCAGGTTTGGATGGACATAGACTCGTGCAAATGCAAGATATATTGTGAAAGGCCTGTAAAATGAAGACTGGTGTTAAACAGAGGTAAAGAATAAAGTGATCTCTCTTGTGTTTTAAAGATAACCCAATGCAGAGTTGTCATGATTCTTCAAACAAATGCAAGTTAGATGTGTTACGACATGTCTTCACATTATATCTAACAGTGTCTCTTAGAAGATCAAGGTACAAGGTTTCCTTAATATTTTTAAACGGATAACTTTGAAAACAGTACATCTCAACTATGCTGAGAACCAGATGAATTATTATTATTATTCACGGTTTATTTAATTATTGACATCTGAGGAATCTGAAGAATTATTTGCTAATAAATGCAAACCTGCATACACCATTTGGTTTGAACACGCCAACCTTGAATTCTTAGAAATTACATCAGTGTTGGATGATTTTGCACCTCACGGTTTACCTTTCAGCACCAACATGTGCCCTTTATGTAGTGTTGGGATAGTGGATGAGCATATAGCAAGTCTGACTGACTTGCCGGAGACTGGAGTTTATGTCTTGTCCAGACATGCAAAGCAGCAGTAGTCTAGTTATCATGAAGATATTTTAAGATGTTTTAAAGTTTTTAAATACGTATTATGTGTCAATGCTGTTTCTCCGAATTCAGCTATGGAGATCTTCCAAGCATTGGTAATCATTCACCAACCTTAACCAAATGCCTTTATGTCACTTAGGTATGAGAATATATTAAAATGATCTACTAAGTATTTGCCACGAATGTACTTCAGTACTAAGAACAAGAAATTATGGACTACTCTCACTAATGCGTCTCAATTAAGAACAAATTGCTTGAAAATGCCACAGAAGTACTGCAGCTGTTACACAAGATATAACATTTCATCATATCTCTTTTTTCTTCCTTTCCCTTTTCGAGTGGGCTCTTATTTCTTCTCTGATATGTACTATTATATGTATATGATGGCAGGAGGGCTTTTCGGGCAATCGCCTGTGAATACATCCATTTGCAGAAACATGTAAGTACATACTTGAGAGGTAAGGACCCATACACGGAGCACTCTTCTATTATGTAACTTGGAAAACTGTTGGTCATAACTCTTTCTGTTGCTATGAGACACTGTAAACCAATTCGTAGAGCAGTATCCTTTTGCTGAAGATGAAATGTTTTAAAATTGTTTTATACTGTGCCAAGGTTCAGCTGCCACAGCAATTTTTAGCTGCAAACAGTTTCTAATCACCCACTACAGTGGCTACTTTTGGAGATGATGAAAGTAGAACCCCAGTTGTTTGGAAACAATTATTTTTATAGCAATGGTTACTCATTTTAAATCAGTCATCTGCAGTCAATAGCTGTGATTCCATAAACGTATTTTGAATGAAATATTGCATGACAAAAGTTTGCTAGGAATTTCGTGAAACATCTTCCGAAGAGGTTCTGACGTAGCTAACATTCAAGACTGATCAGATGCTTTCACTACTCATCTCTACTACAACTCTGTAACACATCCATGATAGCTCCATAAAGATTTGATGCAACCCCATACCATTAAAACATCAAACAAAGAGAAATGTCATATTTATATTGTTTTGGACGAGAACTTATTTAGGTCTCCAACTGGCTATGAAAGCCTGGCAAAAAAACAGAAACTAAACCTTGGTAGCTTACTTGTTTGCCTGACCAAAGCAGTTTATTCCCAATTCTTGTAATGGACTTGCTCAGTGGCCAACAGCAGAAAGTTGAGTCACCAGCCAGCTTTGTCGGAATGAGTAGAACTGGGTTAATGTGATTGGCATCCTCAGTACACCATCCCTGGATAAATTTTAATTTGTCTTCTTCTCCTGAGACAAAAGTGGAACACACGATATTTTGAACTGTGATGAACTTACGTAGTTTGAAATAACATGGGACTGTCAACTCCTGAAGCACAACTAATCTTAAATTATTTCTTTTGCTCTGAGACACCTAAATACCAAATGAGGGCCCTGCCTCCCAGACCATCTTGCGGTGTTTACCAAATGATTTCCATTGTGAGCAGCAGTGGATTGAAAAAAAAGTTGAAAAGGCCCTTTGATTTGAAAATGTGGAGGTGAACAGATTATGGAAGGTAGTGAAAACAGTTGATAAAAGCTAGAGTTCTTTCAAAAATTGTATGTAAGAACGGGATCCAGGTTATTAGAAAGTCAGGTACAGCTGCAGTATTCTAACAAAGAAATTACTTTGAGGATATTCTCAAGGGCAACATCGACTGCTTTTGAGAAACAGAAACAGCTTTTCTTTCTTTTTTTTGTCTGCAGTCTACCCAGAGTGGCCTCCGGTATCTTGTACTGTACTGGTCAATAAGGTCTTGTCAGCCTATCATACAATCAGTTGTAAGTGAAAGTAAGGAGCTTTTAAGTTGTATTTGCTGACCTGCATTCGTCTTGGTCAGGTGTGGAAGGCCTGAAGATGTATTACGACCCAACGATGGCCACAGCACCATTCACCAGCAGTTTATCATGAAAAAAAAAAATTTTTTAGTGGAATATACTGCATGTCCCCATAGTAACAACCCCCACCTCTGCTTTTTAAATGTCAAGCTACTTAAGATTACCTCATATCATGTGGTCATATTGGCATATTGTGTCTTCAGCACAGTTTTCCATGTTATGATAAAGAGCACATTTCATGAAGTTCTTAGACCACAGATATGTGATTTCAGAGTCACAACATTAGCTAAGATGAGCTGCAAAATTGCTCAATAGGGACGATCCTTGATGTGATGATTAATTAGCTGCCAAAAGATGAATGCACAGTGTTATTTTCTAGACTAGATAACGTTTGAAGACCATTAAGAGTTACGATTGCTGGAAGGTTTAGTCTCACTGCACTTACACTATTGGAGAGACAGTACTTTGCTATTTCATGCACACATTGGAAATTTCTCTTCAAAGAGATATGCCAAGTCAGAGTACTTAGGAGGTTTGCAATCAATTAATGCACATCACATTGGGAGATGTGGGTCCTTTTTTAATCTGACAATAGAGCAGTTGCTAAAGCATAAGTGCCTGGTATGATCAATATCTGCAAAGATAAAATATCACAAAGATTATTAAGATTGAGAAAAGACCGTAAGCTTTAGTAATGCTGATACCCCAAACTCTCTAACCAAGGCTATCAGCAGAGTTTCAGGAGCAGGAATACACCTCAATTGTGGATCTTCCAACATTCCTTTAAATACCCTCCCAATCCTCTCCTACTATTTCCTTTCTTTCGTCCTCTCCTTCCAAATCTTTGCAGGATCCTCACTGCTAAATTCCATCAGGCACAGCTGTGACGCATACCGTGTGCGCCACGGCCACCAGAGTTGATCGCGGCCTTTCTAGACAGTCTTTGTGACCCGACAGAGGCGTTTCAAAGGCGTCCCAGACAGAAGCGGCGCTCCGCTCTGTTCCACTGAGAATATGTGACTCTTCTATTTTTAACAGACACCATTAGCAGCTGCGTAAATCTGCACAGAGCAAATCAAGCTGGTCGGAAGTCACACACACACACACACATAGACACACGGCATCGAGAATCCAGATGATTTTCAAAATAAAACACCAAAAGAGAAACAATTCAAATACATAGCATTCTGACTTAACTAAGTCTGGCAGGCTCTCAATTGTGAGAAGTGCCTTGTGGGATGGGCGTTAGTAAAGGATGTGCCAAAGCTTCCACACAATGCAGCAGCATCCAAAGTACAAGCTTTCTTCACCATCTTTCCATTTCCATTAATATTATTATGTTTAAATGATATTATTATATCATTTAAACATACCTGTTGATGTGGTCGGTGATCGTGGTGTGTCCTAATTAATCACTGGGTGATTCAGCATTCAAACACATCTTTCATAGTGTACAGGCTGTAATTAGACTTTAATCAATGTTGACTAAATGTTACCATAATCGGTGCATTGTTTATCATCATCAGCAGCAGTAGCAGCAGTTGTGGTGAAGGCAACCAAAATAGATCTATTTTTTTTAACTCTACTACTATCTGTTCAGCTTGTTCCAACATCTCCAAGCAACAAACTGTGACTAAGTCTACTCAGTACTAAAGACATTTCAACTTGTGTGTCTTACAAATCCACAGGATGTTGAGAGCGTCTCGTTTGGATTATATTCCAATCCAACGTAAACACTCGTTTCGTCGAAACAGACGGTTGTTAAAATTCATATTCAGATGGCTCACTTGTGTATGGCTGGGTGGCAGAAGCAATTGTAAGGAAATGTAAGTCTGTTAAGTCTGCACTATTTTACAACAGGTGTTGTATTCCATTCATAGGTTTAAATGACACACATACATTGATACATGCATATGTTTTTGGATGGTTACAGCTTAAGATGCAGCTACTATACAGTGCAGAGAGAGCTGCAGGCTTTATAAGGTACTCTCTCTCTCAGCCATTGACCTAGTGTGTGTGTGTGTGTGTGTGTGTGTAGGTGTGTGAGTGTGCGTGTTCTCAGATTGACCGGAAACATCACAGAGACATGTCCACCGTGATTAGCACTTGTGTAAATGTCAACCTTGTTTGTAGTGCAGGTAATGAACAAAGCTTTGGATCTTAAAGGGGAGAGAGGAGGGTTAAAAAAAAGAATAAAAGAGAGAAAGGAAATAGAAAAAAAGAGGAGTAGAAAAGGTGGAAATGGAGAGATGAAGCGAGGAGAGAGAGAATATTGTGTAGGAGGGGAGAGGAGAGTGTAGAAGTGGAAAGAATGAATGTTTGGTGCGATAAGAGCGGAGGAAAGTGTAAGGAGAGGAGGGGGAAGTGACTAGGGGAAGCGAAAGGAGAGAATGGGTGTTGTAAAAGAGGAAGGAGAAGGGAGGTTAGAAGAGGACGGGAGGATGATGAAAGCGATGTGAAGGGAAAAGGTGTGGGCAGAAAGGAGGGAGGAAGAGAGAGAGGCAGACAGAAAATACAGTCGGAGAGGAGACAAGATAAAGAGGGAGAAGATCCAAAGGTTTGGTAAAGAAAAGAGAGAGTGATGAATGGAAAGGATGATTAAACGAGGAAGACAGGAGATTGATGTTCCTAAAATATGCTGCAGTAGCAAGCATTGCCCAGATCTGCTCTGTATATTTGAGCTCATTCATTTTTTTTGCTGCAGTTTGTTCCAGATGCCAGAAAATTAAAAGGCAAACAAACTATCTATGTCATTTCTTTTAATTTAATTCCTTCCTTCCTTCCTTCCTTCCTTCCTTCCTTCCTTCCTTCCTTCCTTCCTTGTTGCTTCCTGCTATTGGTCATTTAGTCAATCCCCTATTCCTGTCTCCGACATTCTTATTTCCTTATTCCTTTGTTATTTCTGCATTGCATTTGTGCTTTTCCATCATCCTTCCTTTCTTTCTCTCGGTCATTTTGTCCTTCTGTCCTACATTTCCTCCACTTCTCCTACTATTTTGTCCTTCTGTCCTACATTTCCTCCACTTCTCCTACTCATGCCTCTTTTTTTCCCGTCATTGTTCACGATGACTTTCATTACTTTCCTCCTCTCGTACCTTTCTCTCGTTCTTTTTTTGCTTGTCACAGTCCCCCCCTCCCTGTTTATCGACAGCCAATAAACCCGGTAAATAAGAGTTCTCACAAGCTTTTCTTTCCAGCTGAAGCATGTTTCATTTCATCCTGCCCTCGTGCATCAGCTCTATTGTTAACTGGGCTGCACTGCACCTGCACTGCATCAATCTTTTCTCTCCTTTTCTGCTTCGCTCCCCTCTCTTTACGTCTGATCTGTTCTTTCCTTTTTCTGCTCTGCTCTGTTCATTTCACATCACTCTGGTGTTTTTTTTTTTTTTTTTTACCCCCACCTGACTCATTTTCTGATTGGTTTTAATGGAATACACAGAGAAACTATAGGCTGCTCCTGATCTAGAAGGTTGTTTTGTTTCTCCCCATCATGCTGATTTGATTTCAGGTGTCATTTATCTGTGGTTTTAACTTCAGGGCAAAACAAAAGCAAACCAGCTACTGCAACATTTCCCCGAAAAGTCCCACAGTGAGCATGATCAAGTTATATGCACGGGTCTGACTTGTAAATGCATATTTATGGTGATTTGGAAAATCTGCATTCACCTTTTCCATAAGTTTTACTTATGAAACCGATCCTCCTTTAGACTCACTTTTGCTGATCACTCTAAAACTGCAGCCTTTCTCATTGTTTAATTCATCGCCTACTTCTCAGTGAAGAAGTGACAGTGTTCACCTGCTCTGTGATTTCACTTCATTGTGTCGCCTATTTGCTGAAGCCGTTCTGCTGAGTAGCAGGCTATTTGTTTTTGTCACAAAGTGCCTCCTCACTTTCTGGATTGCTTCTTTCGTGTCACTTCAGAGGGGAGTTTGTGAAGCGTGGCTTGTGTGAAGTGACACCTCAGTATGAATTTATGATAATTAAGGTACGACAAGGACAGTGATTCATTAATATACAGTGCAGATACAATGGAAAGCACAACATTCAAATGTTTTATTCACAGTGTTTTCTTGTAAAACGGCAAAAGAGAAGTTAGACATTTAAAATAAACTCCTTGTATACCATTTGTCAGATCTTAAATAGCCGTATAGAAAATGTGTTTTGCACATCATCTTGATGGCTCATTGTATTATTTACTGGTTGCTTTGCTTTCTAACACTCTATTTGTCTCTATTATACTCTCATTTGACTTGACTTCAGTTTATTGTAACGCAGTATACGTCATGCTCTGCTCTGTGTCATCCTGCTCCACTCAGTACCATTTCATTTTACACTGCTCTGTTTTTACTGAGGCCCAAGGCTACTGGAAAGGAGAAGAGAGGAGAAAGGAGGGAGGAGGAGAGGAAAAAGAGAGGAGCCCTGGGCTATTTTTTTTTTTTTAGCTCAGCCCCCCCACCCCAAAATAGTTCCCTTATTTTAGGCTGTCCCCAATAACAGAGGAGTGGCTGCAGGTGAGGAGTGAGGGAGACAGAGAGATATAATGACATGATTGTTCTTTCCTGGTATCAGCACAGTCCAAATTCATGTGGTACAAATATGAAAACAATGATATAGGATGTGGTTTGGGCTTTAAATGCACATGATTTATTTAAGTCTACATATCTGATTTACAGTGGATTTGTTTTACTTCCGTTCACTACTATCCATGATATCCAAGATATTTGACAAATCCATGGACCTCACCAACTTCCCATCACCAAAATTTCTGAAAGCGTTCACATAATTAGGTCAGCCAATCACGTTGTGGTTGCATACCAAAAATGAGACAAAGCAGAGATGCTCTGGTATCTCTGCGGTTGTTTAAATCAAGCGGCAACCTCTGTGGCTGTGCAGACGTGCAGTTCCTCTAATGTCCACATGAGGCTGGCTACAGAAGTGAGTCAGTCTCCATAAGGCCCCCATATTTAAAATGTCCAACTTCACAGCAGAAATAAACATGTATACAGTCTGGTACAAAAGAAACCGTTTTGGTTTCTATAGATATTAGCCAGGAGGAGGTTCACAACTGCTCTTTATAAACCCGTGTGTGAAAATCCTTATTTATACTGTCTATGGTTTAAATGTGCAGAAAGTTGAGGATAGGTGAAAACACACAAGTGTGTGAAGAGTGGGTGTTTTAGCGCTCTAGACTCTGTGATATTGGCACACACACACACACATGCACAGACATGCATATACCTGAGTGGGGCTGTGGCCTCTGTGTTGCTTTAGGAGGAACACATCTTGACCCGCTGTTGGTCAAAGCTGGAATGACAGCTCTGGTAGACATCAGGCAAAGGAAAGGAGTATGAGCATGTTTGTGTGTGTCTCTTGTGTGTCTCTCTTGCATTGCATAACAGTTTTCTTCTCCCTGAGGTCTACTACCCATTAAAAGTTTAATCATCAGAAGGTCAAAGGTCACGTCTGAAACGACACACACTGTTTACTTAAATGACCCGGTTACAACGCCATCAGTCCAAAGTCTCCAACAGAAGGAAGCCATATAATGTTGATGTGTTTTTTTATGAGCAGGCAAGGCTCAAATAAATGGATTGATGTTTGCTAAGAGACTTTATGTCATGCCAGGTTTCATTTGATTTTGATTTTTCTGACCTGTAGATCTGTACACATGCAAGATGTGTGTGTGTGTGTGTGTGTGTACTGTACATGGAAGTGTGTGCATGTGTGTGTTCTTTCTGTCAGTATTTAGGGACACAGCATACTGCAGGCTGGTCTCTCTTCACAGCTGATGTCTGATACTCCCCCATCTTTCATTTCACCTCTGTTACTGTTTTCCTCTCTTGACATTTCAGACTAATCCAGTTCGGCAGACTGATCATCGTTGCCCTGCAGAAACCTCACCAGTCGGCAAGGACAACCTTTCAGCAAACCTGCTCATTTTATTCCTCTCATGAATTCCCGTGGATTTATTTTGTCTTTATCGTCGTCCCTTTTGTTCTTTTTATTTTAAATGTTATGCAAGTGGAGCTTGTCAGACAGTTACCATTTTGTACAATATCAGTCAACTGTGTATAAAAACCGATAGTTACTGCGACCTTCAGAGTAATGGTGAAACGTCTTCGATCAAACCTCCAGTCTACTTTTTTGTGTTTGTCTTTCTCCAGACTCCACGGGTCAGGTGGGCTATTTTTCTTTCTACCGTGGCTAAGCTTAGACAACATGACACCAGTGTCACAGCGTCAGTCACTGGGCATGTTTTGCACCTGTCCTGAGCCAATCAACTCACAACAGGTGCACCAACCAGCACAGCAGGACCGAACCACAGTCATGTCTGTTAATGCCACACATGAAAAATGTCCTACAGGTGGCTTTTTGTTGGATCATATCCCTACAGAGTAACATTGATTATATTTTCAATTCCCTACTCAACAGTGTAGCTAAACAACAGCATATGACATTTGTTGTTGCCTTCCAGAAGGACTCCCATATTTGTTGGACATTATTTTTCAGCAGCTTTTAAAACTCTTATCTTTCTGATTTATCTTTCTGCTCCACTACTGGTGTGGATACAGATTTAAATATGTTTAAGCACATAAATTACTTGGTTAAGATTAGGGAGATAGAATAATAAAAACAACACTGACCGTGGTAGCAAACTGGAAATGAAAGTTTCTGTTTCCAAACCACACTTTGTCTTTGACCTATGTATCCCCATCGGCCCTCTCCTTAAAAGGCTTTGCAGCATGTCACACTATGTACTTCCACATTTGTTGAGGACAGACATGAGGCACAATATGCGTCCAGTCGTTATCAGATAAAAGGAAAAATAGGTAATTTTACAAATTTGAGCAAACACGAAATGCATTTTTCACTCTCATAATTGATGTTTTTTTCACGAAATTGGATAAACTAGGGGAACCCTGCTGTATAATGTTTGTAAGGATGAGCCGTTGCAGGTCACAATGGAGAGTGACTCAAAGCCTTTTGGGGTCTGTGTTCTTCTTTTGTGCCCGTTGCCATGTGGGCTGTGGTGTGATTTCTTTTGTGCAAAAGAGGCACTCACAGTTTAGGCCAATGTTAGGCCCCATTACTATAAGTCATGTTCGTATCAAGGTACTGAGAGCAATATCATGTGCACCCAAGTAAAGTTCCTCAGTCACGACCCACAGATTTCACCATTAACTGGCCAAAATATGTGCATCCTGCCAGTTGTAGGCCCTAATTTCACCTGCACATTTCTTCTGTTCGGGTTTCATATCATCATTTCTTACAAGGGACATTTTGAAGGACAGTGGCTCAATTCAAAAACAGTGCATCACTATGTTGTTTTATTATTAGATGTGCAATGATGCCACTAGTGACCATTCATCCAAGAAAAGGGACGTGCAGAGAGGGTCAACGCGTCAAGCACGTTACGCACTGTCTTGGACAACCAATTCCCCTGACACTGTCTGGACTGAGAGAGAGGGAGAGGGAGAGAGTGTGTATGTGAGAGAGATATATGCTGAGTGACTCAGCATTATGTGTGCAGATGTCCCCTTTGGTAAGATTACTCACCTCCTGCTTGCTCCAGCCAACCTGTGTGTGTGTGTGTGTGTGTATGTAAATGGGATTGTCTCCATGCAAACATGAGGTGACATTAAGAACATCTCTGTAGCGTGTAATGAATTATTGACTTGTCCATCAATGCAGATGAAGTCGTTTGCTGGTAGGGCCTGTAACAGTGTGAATGTAAAGAGGTCACATGACACATCTCTGCAGTAGATATATTTATACATCCATCTATCAATGGCTGCTCATTCCAAGCTCCATCGTCTGCAGCTGGTTAGTGTAGTGTCACCATGGCAAAGACGGCTCCCCCTTAACAAGAGACGACTGGAAGATGCTTATATTCTTTCAGACAACTTTAAACACAAAACAAAGACAGGAAACTGGAAAACCGCATTTAATCTACAAGATACACAAAATACTATACTTATACTACACTAGATTTTTCGTTCTTTGCTACCTACTGAACCTTCAAAGGTCAATATTATGCAAATGTGATCATTAAGGTTTGAATTTCAGCCACATTTGACTAATTTGTCAATATATTGTATTTTGGAAAAACAATCAAAGACAATCAACAGCCTTGGTGTGTGTGCTTTTGCATGTCAAGCAGCTTTACAGACACACTCAATACAGTCAATAAAACAACCGTGAGAGCAATAGTTGGGACAGAGCTGCATCTGAATGAAGGCCAGTGACAATGCAGATTTTTTTTGGGGAGATTATATTTTACGCAGGTCATCATCTGTAAATGTTTCTAAAAGAAAATGTAATTATTCTTCCTCCATAATGTGGAAACTCTGAAACCATATTTGCAACATAAAGAGACAGTAAATGGCCAATCTAAGCTCCTTTTTATACAGTTGATTGGAGTAGAGACGGGGCACTGCCCTCAATTTTTGTAACTTTACAAAGTCATGGTGACTTTCCAGAGAAATTGGAAAGTTTGCTTAAGTGTTAGCTCAAAATGCTCGGCAAATTTTCTACTCTTTCTCACCTTCATACCGTCACTATCTGTGTTGGGTCCAGAAGTTTGGATCAAGTTACAAACAATGGCCAGGTCAGATCTTCTTACACCGAAAATACACTGCATGCGGAACGGCTCCGGAACGGCTCTGCTCCGGAACGACAGCGTACTCCGCCGTCCGCCAACTCGCCAGAACGCACAAGATCTCGCGAATTCTTGCGAGCAATATGTAGCCTCTTTGACTCCTGCAATGGCATTCCACGCCGCATCTTTTTTCTGGTGTCCTTATAAAAAGGATGTGAGGTAAATCATAAATCATAAATGATAGGTTGATTTTGGACCCCCAGAATCAACTTCTCCTCATCCATGGTGTCGACGGTGTGAAAAGACGCCTGAAAACCTCTGACCTGTTGACTTCACAATCTGCTCTGTGCTGAATTTATGCACCGTGCTCCGGCGTCCGTGAAAAATAGAAGCTCTGCGTATGTCTTGCGGAGTCGTTCTGGAGCCGTGACGCAGTGGAACCAGAGACACATTGACTAAAATTGAAACCTATCGGCTCCGTCGCCTTGGCGGAGCCTTTCCGGAGCCATTCCGCATGCAGTGTATTTTAGGGGTTAGGGTAACTCTTCTTTGAAGCACATGCAGAGCACATTAGAGTACTTGTAGATTGGTACCTCCAGGTCTAAGTGTCTTGGGGACTTGTTCACGAGTGTTAGGAAAATGTGGGGAAGGCTCTCAATTTTCCAGTCCATCTACATTCCAACCCTCACCTATGGTCATGAGTTTTGGGTAGTGACCGAAAGAAGGAGATCACAGATAGCCTTAAAGACAGGGTGAAGAACTTGGACATCCAGAGGTAGCTCAAAGTAGAGTCGCTGCTCATTTGCATTAAAAGGAGCCATCTGAGATGGATCAGTCATCTGATAGGGATGCCCTTCCTTTGGAGGTTTTCTAGGCATGTCCAAGTGGTGGGAGACCCCAGGGCTGACCCAGAACTTGCTCAGAGGGATGCCTGGAATGCCCTGCTAAATCTGCTGCCCACAGTTGAGCAGAAAGAAATGTAACAAAAGTATTGCCACCCTATCTACCTTTGCTGTGATGGAAATTTAACGTTATAACCATCTAACCTGTTATTTGGTAGTTGTCTACTTTGACACTAGTTTGAGTAACAAGTCCATTCATGGCTTTTCACCTCAGCTGTAGGTGTCCAGAAGAATCGCAGCATTGAGGTTTAACCGTCTATGTGGTTAGCCAGATAGTGTACCATTGTCATGTTAAAATTGTACTTTGTATTTAGAGAACAAGACTTGAAAAAAAGGATATAAAAACGTGGGCTTCCTCTATACTGTGCGTGTGACTTCTCTATTCTTATTCCTTTTTGTGAGATTATATTCTTTGTGTGTGTGTACAGTCTTTGTAACTGCATGATGAATTGCCATCTTTCCCATATTTTACACTGCCACAACCAAATTATACTAAAATGTAAATTATCCTATTTCACAGCAGTCTACCATTATCATAATCATGGTGACAGTCTAATAAAATGCGTCCCTGCAGAGATGCAGCATGCTTCTCAGCCTCTGTTCACCAAGGAGTGCACACCGCTATTATTCAGTAATAGGGAAATTCACCCTGAAACAAAACCTCAAATGATTTTCTTCCAACCCGTGATATCAACTCCAAAAAAAGTCAAGAAGCTCTCTTTGAAACTTTATGATGTTTCTGCATTCTGCATTCAGCTGCATGACCAGAACTTTTGCTGTATAAACAGTAATTAGTGTAGGATATTATTTTACGCACAACAACACAGATTCATTGAAAAACATTGTTTTATGGTGGATTTTTCCTTTAATTCAAAGTCTCCTTTAAACAGCGTTTGACATATTGCAGCTGCATCACTACACTCAATCTGGACATATTCAGCTCATGTCACCAGCACAGGTCTTGATGATGATTGTGTAGCAGGATTGTTTGATTGACAGTTATGAGAATGGCTTTGCTTTAAGAAGGCACCCTGGGGTGCAGCTTTTCTGAATTATGAATAAAATAAAGCTCTTATGTGTCTGTTTCATCTTCACATCTGCAAAGGGATCTCTCACATCTTTTCTCAATATATTTCAGTGGAGTTTTGTTGAAATATGCTTTCTTATCTTGACAGAAATGAAGCAAATTCAATTAAAGGACAATATTATAATTCAGTGGAAGGATAAGGTAAAAATCATGGTCATGAAAAAATGATAAAGAATGAATTTTTAAAAATCTTTAGTGGGCGAACTACTACTTAGAATTAATATTTAAGCATGAACTGCATGAATGACGAAAGTGTGAAAGAAAACTATTTTATTTACAGACCTTTCTATACTGTAACTCAAGAGCACTCGACAAACTGAGTAAAAGCCTCATAATTATCTTTACAAGTGAAGTTTCTTGTATCTATATTTATGTCTACTGTACATCTACAGCCACTGTCATATTCCCGGTGTTTTCCTTGCTCCAGCCTGGCAAGCCTTTACCAAATCAGCTGTACCAGCAGTAAGAATTTGTGGGATCTTGCCTTGTTGTCTCTCAGGGATATCGACTAATGATCCCTATAGGCCCACCAATGTTACTTGTAGTTTCACAAGCCCTCATTAGGTCCATGCCACAGTCCCCTCTAATGCCTCTTTCTTTTTTCCTTTTTTTTTTTGGTGGACATGACCAGAAGGTGTTCGCCAACATTTTTTTAAAAAGCATGTCATTCTTTCCACGAATTCTGATTTAATACTTCTCCTCTATGACTGGTGAACGTCTCGATATTATTCTCATGTCATTCCAAGCATGTGAAGATATTTTGAATCAGAGTAGTCCCATTCAGCTGGAGACGGTAGATTTTCTTCAGTACGGAACAATACCGTATTATCCGTGGAAACCCTTGCCATTCACAAGTTTGGTAGATCTGACTAACCAATTGTTCACTTCCTCAGTCAGCCAACATATCCGATTCTTTGCTGCCCGTTTATTTTGAAATCCTTACCTCCCACCCTGCTGACAGATAGCTTGCCCTTTACTTTTCAATTGGATAACTTTCCCTCTGTCTCCTTCCTCTGTCCATCTAACCATGAATTAGTTTCCAACCTTCATTTCATTTCACCTTCTCTGCTTCTCTGTCTGAACTTGGATCTGTTTTTGCCTCTCCACCTAAGCCTGAATCCATTTCTGTTTCTCAGCATGAGCTTATAGCTTCTCTTAACCTGTGTCTTAACCTGAGCTTTTCTGTTGTCACTGCCTAAGCCTTTATCTGTCAAGCTTAAAACTATCCATTGTTTAAAGCCTGCTCCAGTATCCCCGTCAAAGCTATTTTCCCTGCCAAAACCTGCCTCTAGTCCAATTCTATAGCCTCTATGTATCGATCAAGTCTCACCTCCAGTTTATCTCTATTTCTCTGCAGTCCAAATCAGTGTCTCCATCAGGTCTACTTGAGCCAGTGTCCTATCAGCCTGTGCCCTCTGGTCTCTCCTTGGTCTCCCAGCATCTAACCATCCTGGACCAGATTAGCCTGTTTCATTGTCTTGTGATCCAGTTTCTGTTTGAATAATCCTAAAAAAAATCCTGTGTGCCAACCTGAATAGCTGCTTCTCTAGAGCCCAGGATCAACTCCCGAGCAGCTCCTTATGTTTACTCTGTGCTCACAAAGTCCACAGTCTCTGCACCTGTGCTTGTTTCAGCCTTAGGCGACAACCTCTCTAAAAGCCTCTCCGTGTTAATTCACACAGGTTAACATGCAAGTTAACAGGGCTCTTTGCCATTGCCAATGTGATCTACCTTGCAAAGCATTTCCTTGGTTTCGACCCATTACTGAAGTGTCCTCACTGACTTGTCTTTGTAACACTAGCATCTTGATCAACTTGGTGGGACACTGTGAGACGTCCTTCTGAATTTAGTCTCTTTCATCTCACATTCTCACCAGTGCGACTCTGGAATTTCCCACACCCTGTGATCTATTTGCCCACACTAAGGTTCCCTACTTTTCAGGTCACCTAACCCAGTACAGTACTTGCCCACCCAACTACTCCTCATTCCTGGCTGGCTCTATTTGGATTTCCTGTAGCAAACCTTATTTTGTCTACTCATTCTTGGATTTATTTGCTTTGTCTCGCTTGCCTGCCTATTTTGATCAATTTTGAAAATCGGGACTTAGCAAACTGTCCTTTACTCCTCATTCATTCAATGATTTGTGGTCACTCAAACTGTTATTCTTTTTATTAATCCCAGTTTAAGTGGCGGCTGGTGAAGAATATTCCAGGTGGGGCTCTGCCATATTCAGCCAGTTTCATAAACCATCCCATCCTGATACAATTTAACACAAACTACAGGATACCAGTGCTCTGTGAAATTTATGCAGGAAACCTGGGGTTAAATCTAATACCATTTAATACCTTTTTAACACCTTCTAAATACTTTTTAGAACCTCAATGTAATTTGCCTCTAGTCATACAGCAAAAACAGGATCGATAAATGTTGCGGTCAATCCCTTAGTCATTTACATTTACATTTAGTCATTTAGCTTTTATCCAAAGCGACTTTCGGAGAAGATGCGATGGCTGCAGTGGAAGTTTGACTGGTGGTAGGACTCGGTTGGAGCGGTGTGCTGGGCATATTAGCAGCACAGATATTTGATATTAATGGCTGCTCTCCCATCAAGCTGTCAGTCAAATGAACACTCAGATCAGTGGTGTCCAAACTTTTTTTTAAAGAGGGCCAGATTTGACAATGTGAAGATACCTGGGGGCCAATACAAATATTGAAAATATGAATGATTTAAGATTATTATGATTAATTTGAATTTTTTCATTTTATTTTTGTGGCTCAGAGAGGGCGGCGCCCTACCGCCCTCTATTGGCCAGCCGCCACTGATAAACTCGCGGCCTTACAAGCCAAGTTGTGACAATTTGAGTCGCCATTCAAATCCACTTCAGTATTGTACATAAGTAAGTGAACACACCATCAATCAAATGCACCTAAGTTTGTACGTCTGTAAGTGAAGGCATCATGATTCATGTAGCCTCAGCTCTGATTCCGACTGTCTTCAGTTCAGCACTACATTTGATCTGCTATCATGTTCAGTTTAGCACAAAACTAGCCAATACATGCACTGCACATTAGGTTACTGGCTCAGCAGCTCATTATTTATGACTGACTTATCCAAATATTGTTTCTGTAGCGTTTGCGGTTTTTTAATAGGATTTTAATCAGAAAGGAATATGCTGTGAATCACAGCTGAGCTGACAACAGTCACCAGTGGGGAGCTCCACTGCTAAAAGATACTAATTTGGCAACAGTGGGAATTGTGATTCAGTGTAATGGATTCACTTAATTTAATTGAATGTATTCGCATATGTACCGAACACCTCTGCTGATCAGGCATTTCTTTTGGTCCCTGGAACCAGTTAACTTAAAAGTCACCGTCTTGTGACGCCCCACTGATACTGCAGCGTACCTCTGCTGTGCTGCCTATACAAATATATTATACAGACACTTTAAACTGTACTGATGCAGAGCAGTTCACATCTGACGACAAAACAGGAACCACACAGCGATTTTGGAATAAAGCTGCTAAGTGTTTTTAGCTGCGACCATCAGCTCTATAGCGCCCTCTGTTGGTTTGGTCAGTCAGACGGTTGGTCGATTCGCAAAAATGTCCCTATTGGGGGCCACAGTTTTTGACACTAGGACGATGAAATTTCGAATTCATACTTGTGTTTTTCACACAAAATATTTTGAAGCCGTGTGTTCACTGCCAGTGTCTCCAGGTCAGATTTGTAGTGGACTTCTTTTCTAAATTCAAATCAGAAGAAGCAATCCTGATGTAGTTGATTGGACCCGATTTGTAATGAAAAGTTTGAGTCTGTTATTTTATAGTAATGGTTCAGCCTTGGTTGCATTATTGTGCTTATACCATGGCTACTGAAAGAAAAGAAGTGTTGCTTTGTGAGTTGAGTCTTATAGTTTCATATATTATTTATTGAGAAGCCAGTTCCTCTTGGTGAAGTTTACAAAAGGAGTGCACGTATTTCATAAACCCAACTCTTAAGTTGAGGTTATTTTGTATGCTGCTTCTCTTGGTTCTTGTTTGTCCATTATTGTAGATAATGGAACAGTCCCAATTTAAGATTTGAATGCATACCTGTCAGCCAAGTAAGAAACTGTCATTTTAATGATAAGGTTAAAAACTGATGGATTTTATGACATCATTGTATGAATCCGTTATGGAGGCGAGAAGCATGGATGTGTGACATGTTTCTGGACTCACTTTTTATTTTCAATGGGAAATTGATATTAAAGGGTGGGTAACGTGAGTAAGAGGGAAGTGGGGGTTAGAGCGGGTGAGACAGTGTGTGTGTGTGTGTGTGTGTGTGTGAGAGAGAGAGAGAGAGTGACAAGCCAGATATACGCGTGTACACACACACACACACACACACACACACACACACACACACACACACACACACACAAAGACAGAGAAGTGAAAGAGGCGCGCACACACACAGCACAGAGAAGGAGGAGGAGGAGGAGGGCGAGCTGATCCTTAGTCGGTGTGTGAGGGAACAGACGAAGTAGAGACCTGCTCACACACAGACACACACTCACACACACACTTTCGCTCTCTCTCTCTCTCCCTCTCACTCTACTCTCTCTCTCTCTCTTTCTCTTGCGATCGGAGCTAGAGGGGACGGGAAGGGAAGAATGAGGAAGAAGCCCGCTGTCCTGCGCGCCTCGTCCCAACAAATGCGGGTTTGCTGATAAAGCGCCGCTCCGGTCATCCGATCAGAAAGGTCGTACAGGTCGCATGGAAACGAGGAGTAGGCAACACCAGAAAACAACAAATAAAAAGCTGTCAGTGCATGGGAATCCGGACTCCTCTCCCCTTCTTTTGTGCGTCTCGGTCGGTGGATACGCTAGCGTATAAGAGCTCCCTGCGTCTCCATTACCATTCCCCACTACTGGCTTACCTCTACTACTACTCCTCCTCCTCTTACTCCTTGCATTGCTTCTATTATTAGTGCTGATTTTACTACTGACTGTCTTCTCCGGATTGTTGGAGTCTCTCTGGATAAAAAAGGTAAGACGTTCCGCAGTTTTCTGGGTGCGTTTTTTATTTTATTTATTTTTTTAGCGGGGATGATGATGATGATGATGAGTGCCGGGGGGGTCTTTGCCTCTATTTCACCGCATTGTCTGTGGAGAAGGCAAGTTTTTTGGGGAGGGGGGGAAATAGAGTGAATGGGGTGTGAAAATGGGACCGCGTCGCCGCATGGAGAGACCGTTTGGAGACTTGTAAGCACCATGCGTCGGGAGGGTTTGGATGCGATGTGGAGACGATGTTTCCTCACCTCATCCTCCCGCGCCACGCTTTCCACACTGCGCCTTTCCTCCTCTGTGATTCAGAGATTTGTAGAGAGAGGACCATTTGATGATTTTGAAATCACAGGGTGCGGTGGGAGGTGTTTGTCATTTGTTTTCTCATTAAAATTAGTCTTTGGCTTCAGGGGCTGTTTTTTTTTTTTTGCCCTTCATTCCCACCCTCTTTCCCTGCCCTCCTCTCCCTTTCTTTCCTCCCATGTTTAAGTCCGGCTGCCTGCCTCGCTAATTTTCTAGAGGAACAATAATTACTGATGCAGAGCACGTTCAGATAAACCACGCTCGCACCCTTTTATAGGCTTTCAATGTGGAAGTTGGGTGACAAACATGCGCAGTCCATGCTAAATTTCCCCTTAGAGATGGTAATCCTTGCAGAGGATAAATGATCCAGTCGCTTAAAAGCGCAATGGGATGCACATTTTGCGCAGTTATGCACGGCTGTATCCTTTGCGCCAGACAGTGCAGTGCTTTTTGGGGGGGTTGATGGAGTGCCTTTGCACATCTGTGCGGTGCAGGCTGGGGAGAGATAGGAGTCCGGACCCCGCGGTTTGAGTTTGAATGGGATGAATTCAGCGTTGTTTCTGAATTACAAGTGTACGAGTTGGATTTTTTTTGTCTTATATCCAATTATAAAAGCTTGTTTTACGCGCTGCCTGCTATTAAAGAGAAATGAATCAACGACAGAGCTTCACGCATCATTTAACTGTTCCTGTAAACCTGGCACAGATAATATTAGAGGAGGCAGCAGACAGCGGCTTTTCATTCTCCTGATGTGACACTACAAACGGTTCGTCTTGTGAGGAGTGCTTGGCACATCAGGCAGGAACCATCAAGGCTTCCCAGGCAATCTTTTTTCCAGCTGACTTCAGTCGAGGCTTTATGCTCATGACACAGAGGAACTATAGGTGCTATGAAATATTTATTTATGAAAATGAAAAAGTGAAACACAGTCAGAGGTCTTCACTGCTTTATTTTACCCTCAGGCAGTGGTGCAGTTGGTTATTGATGAAATAGAAGATCTCGTATTGATGCAGTGCTCAGGCTGCATTTGGACAAAACAGATTCAGATGAACATATGTGATGTGTTATCCAATAAAATAAAATAAAAACTGACCTTTTTCCAAATTTGATGCCAGATTCAGGCCGCCTCTCAGTGGGTCTGCATCAGTCAGAGATTAGGCCTGTTCTTTTACTGAATGAGGAGATGCCACACACACACACACACACACACACACACACACACAGGCACTTTCTCTCAGACATGTAGCTGCTACAGTGCAGCAATTGCTGGGTCACTATGTTGTAAATAAGTCAGTAGTAGCTGAGAGGAGGCTGAGCTCCAAGAAGCAGGTTTAGCATACCACCATGTGGCACATTTGATATGTGATATGAAAGGTTTGCTTAGGATTATTATTATTACCATAAATATGTTTCAAAAAACTCGAATTAAAGATTTATTTTGAAGGGGTTAAACGGCGATGGCTTCATTTCTTCTGCATGGGTTATGGTGTCGTGTTTAAAATGGTTTAGTTTAAATCATTCATACACACTCATGGGGGAAAAAAATTGCATTTATATTTGCACTTAAGTAAGACTGAACAACACTGTAGTATCCCCAATATAACGTTAAAACTGCCTTCAACATTTTTTTCCCCCCAAGAATAAGGATGGGAATTAATAAGATTTTTCCGATTCCGATTCCATTATCGATTCTGCTTAACGATTCGATTATTTATCGATTATCATTTGGGAAAAAAAGGAGAACAAACAGTTTGATCAGCATCAACTTACTACAAAACTACAACAGCGAGGTCAAAAGAGGCCCACAGCCTAGTAACGATGTGTAACTGTGGCAAATACACATGTTTAATGTTAACTGTTATACATGTTTTACAAAGAAGCACATCGCGCTAACATGGTAGGCAGTGGGTTACTTACCAGAGTTACCTTCCGTAGTAACCGCAGAGGTGCTCATAGCCTGGCTGCTGCTGCTAGGTTGAGATTCATCTCCAGTCCGAAGCGTGTCAAAAACACGACATTCATTTAAAAATATTGCATGTTGTGTGCGCAAATGTTTCTGCATGTTCGTCGTGTTCCCTCCCAATGCTGTTATCTCTACTTTGCAATGATTGCAAGTCGCCCTGTTGGTATATTTTTTTGGCAAAATGCAGCCAAACTTTGGAGCAATTAAACCGAGTGGGTGCCATTGTTTACTACTGATTGCACTGCACGTGCGAAACTCGCGTAAGTTACGTGACGTAATTAGTTGTGCTTGCTGGAATTGATAAGAGAATCGTTAGATAAACTGCCAAATGTCAACAAGAACTGGTTCTCGATTCCCATCCCTACCCAA